>NW_028190972.1:402500-481767 GCF_048542155.1 Nylanderia fulva | reverse complement strand
CTGACTAAAAAAAAAAAAAAAAAAAAAAAGTTCGCGATCGTACGCGCTGTATTTCTGTTGAGCTGAGGTAAATTTGCGCGAGAAGAACGCGAGTGGTTTCCACGAACCGAATAGTTTTTGTTCGAGGACAAAACTGTGCGCGTTTCAGCAGTGTCGGAAGGATGACTTAATAATACTGCATTTACTAGATTCTGTTTGGACTTTACGAATGCCAGCGGAATTCATTTATGGCACAACCTTACGCGTGCCGGGCGAATTTTTCTTACACGACAACTTCACTCCTGACCCACAAATCTTTGTTGAAGATTTCCGTCAATACATGCGTCAATTAAAACCCATTCCAGTAACACACCATACTAAAAAACGTCCATTCCGCCAGAGAGAAGGATGAGAGTGGTCATCCCCTCGATTTAGCTGCAACCGGAATTCAAAAGCGCCTCTATGTGCACAAAACGTGCACATTGAACTACGTAGCCATGTGCACGATGCTCCCGAGTGGTAACAGGCTATGTGCACGGTACGTGGTTCGATTCGTGCTATGTGCACAGATGAGCGCCAGTAACACGTAGCTGTTAAAGGAGATGAGTTCGAGACCTCGCAGGGCCAATTTTTTTTTTTTTTTTTTTAGTACAACTATATTTGTCAATTTAATGAAATTCTTTTAATTATTGTGGAATAAAGAGATAAAATGCATTTCTCAAGCGTACGCGAGAAAATCGAAATCAAAAATAATGAGTGCCGTATAAATACGTATGGAATAGAGCGTTATATCGAAGAGCGTGTGGCGTAGCGTTCGAACTCCCTAAGTCTGCTGAAAACCGTGCGAAGATGTTTCTTGTGCTCCTCTGTTGACGAGGAAGCTATAAGAATATCGTCTATGTACGCAAAAACGAAGTCGAGATCTTTGAGTGCGCGATAAATATACCGTTGAAATGTTTGAGCGGCATTGCGAAGGCCGAATGTCATTGAAACGTATTCAAATAAGCCGAAAAGGGTAATGACCGCAGTTTTTTGTATGTCCTCGTCTGCTACAGGTATTTGATGGTACGCTCTGAGAAGATCGATAGAAGAAAAAATTTTCTTGCCCTGTAAATTTGCAGAAAAATCGTGTAAATGTGGCACTGGATATTTATCCGGAATTGTTACGGCGTTTAAACGCCGATAATCGCCGCATACACGCCATTCGCCTGATTTTTTTCGAACTAGATGAATTGGACTAGCCCATGGGCTGCTAGACGGCCGACAAATTTCTAGCTCGATGAGGTTTTTGAACTCGGCTTTAGCAGCTTTTAATTTGTCCGGTGCCAAACGACGGGGACGTTCTGCAGTGGGGGGACCGTTTGTAAGAATATGGTGTTCAACGCCGCTGGATTTCTTACAGATTTGTTGCGAAACACCGGTGATTTCTTGGAATTCCGCGAGGATGTTCGCGAAACTATTTGAATGGTCTATCGTAGAAAGACATAAGTTCGGAACGGTACTAATACTGCCAGTAGTGAACAATTTGGTAGTGCTATTGGTAAGACGACGCCTACTCAGATTAACATCTAACCCGTAATGTTTTAAAAGATCCGCGCCTATTATGGAGAATGGGACGGCTGCTAAACGAAAATTCCACGTAATTGCTCGGCGGAGATCGAGGTTTAATGTGAGACGGCGTTCGCCGAACGTGTCGATGCGTGTATTATTTGCGGCGAACAGTTTGAGTTCTGAAGGAGCTTTTCTCTGCTCGGGGGAGGCGGCTAACACCGATATTTCCGCGCCCGTATCTATTAGGAAACGATGACCGGAAATACGATCGTGAACGTGGAGACGATTGTACCGAGTTCCACCCTTTTTGACCGCCTCAAATCGAGAAGGTGTATTTAGTTTTCCAACACTTCTGTTTCTTTCCAGGTACACGGTTTACGGCAGACTTTCGCGTTGAGACCGTATTTTTTATGCGCAAAACATAAGCCGGGTTTAGCGTCGGATTTTTGTTCGTCGCGTTGCTTAGAATTGGTACGCGAACGCGAGGTAGGACGTTCTCGTCTGCGTTTTGCCATTTTATTTTCGATAGCCGTAACGCGTTTAAGTAATTCTGATAGTTGACTCGCGATGTCCGGCTGTACGTTTTGATTACCGCCGCCGTGCGTTTTAGACTTGCGCTCCTTTGTTTGTATGGGCGCTAATGCCAAATCCTGACTGCTGATGTCAGCTATCTTGTCTGCAATTTCCGCGATTTTTTGAAGGTCCGGTTCATTCATCGCTACGAGGATTGTTCTCTGTGATTCCGGCAATTGTTCTAAAAAGAGTGATTTCAAAACTGACGCGCTGCATTGGCCGCCGTTTAGCTGACGCATATGATTAAGAAGATGCGACGGTTTTCTCTCGCCGAGCGCCTGGCCTTTCAATAGCTGTCGCAGGCGCGCTTCCGGTGATACCGAGAACACTGACAAAACTCGTTCTTTGATGATTTGATAGAAATTCTCGGGAAGAGGATCTAACGTGATGAGATCACTAACATGCTCGACGACCTCGCTCTCCAACGCGCTTATTAGATAATCGGCTTTGGTGCGATCTGTTTTACAATTTGCCACTCGAAATGTCGCTTCGACTTGCGCGAACCATGTTTTAAGATCATGGCGTCAAAATGGCGGGATTTTCGGCACGCGGTATGAGTTAATCTGCGCGTCGGCGCCGTCTGACTGATCCGATGACGACATCATGCTTTACTTACATGTATATTACGCGTCAAAACGACGTAACGACACGAGCTAAGAGTTGCGCAAATTTATGTTTGAGACTGTAACGATACGAGGAATTGCCCGCAATAGTCGGAACGGACTTACTTTACGCTCGCGTGGGTGGTTGTCGTGGATTCTATCAGGCCAGTTGTCCGGGAGAGATAGCCTCGTCAGCGGGACGAAAAGATGGCCGCTGTCCGGAAATGATCTCGATCGAAGGATGATGAAATCCAAAATGGCCTTGTCCGCGTGCTGGTTCGCGGGTCCTGCTCGCTAGCCCCTCTCTGATCGTAGCTCGAATCGGGTCGCCGTTTCCTTGATGAGTTTCGGTACGGGATGGCTTTGAATATATCCCGAGAGTATGTAGGATTGAATCGGCTCTTGCGTTTCTTACGGAAGGCGAGGGTGTCCAAGACTTCTCTCTCGTGCTCTGCGTATTTCTTCGTCCTTTATTTGCTTGACGAACGTCGGGGTCACCATTTGTGGGGTCAATTCTATGTTTTCCTGCTCTGAAAGGGACGCCCCACAATATCCAATAATCAGAGGGAAATGAATTTGAGCACTGTAGAGTTGTAATTAATGATAACTTGTATTTTACGTTTGTACTGTACAATGGACAAGCCGTGAATAATGAATGTCTCTGATGCACGTCTTTTTGTGCGTTCGTTGTGATAACTACTCGCCTGACGACCTGGTCGGTCGGTAACAGAGTACGGTGTTGTTATTGGCATAGCCTACACGGCCGCTTTCGGCACAGAAAATATGCACCGAAAGTGCTACATTGCCTGCACGTGTAATACAAATACATTTTATGTTAAAATAAAAATGTATTTAACTAAATAAAAAAATATTTTTTAATAGTTCAAAGAACAATAAATTCAATGCAAAAACATTTATTTAACTACCTGCTTTATGGGCATCCCAAAAAATTCGCAAAAAAGAGCTACTTTTTTAGCCATCACAGCGTTGATCCCTCTTAAAGAGTTACACTACTGTGACCGACTGGAAAAATAGATAATTTTTAAGAATGGATTAAGAAGAAATATAAAAAAAAACTATAAACTTGTAATTTAGTACTTTATTTAAGTACACGATAAAAAAATTTGTTGAAATTTTGGTTTGATTTTTAGCATAAAAATTGTTAATTAATTTGTTAATATTTTGCAAACTAACAATGATATTGAAAAAATCCTATGTCAATGTTTAGAGAAAGGTTAATAAAAAAAAAACTTTAAGTCGATCCAATGAGTACATACCGAAAAATCTTCGACACTAGTGAAAAAAATTAGTTTTTTTAACATTTAATAAATGATATTAAAAATATTATTTACGTTTTTTTTACATGCTTTTATACCCCTCGCATATTTAAATAAAGTACTAAATTACAAGTTATAGCTTTTTTTATTTCTTAGTAACTCATGCTTAAAAATTATTTATTTTTTCGACCGGTCAGTACAGTCTAATCCCTTAACAAAAGATTTCAAAACATTTGCTATATTTAGAATATACCGCTTTAACATAAGAAACGTACACTCAAAAATAGTGTAATCAATGACGATAGGGAAAAAAATATATTAAAAATATATTTCAAACATTATTAAAAAATTTTTGTAAAAGTGGACATGTATTTTTAATATTATAGATCCTAAAAAATCGAAAAGATACTATATATATTAAGAGTTATAAGGGCTTGACAAAAATCGCAATAATTCTTGACTTGTAAATTGTTAACATATAAGAGAATATGTTATCATTTTCTTATTAAATAATCCCATTAAGTGATTTGTTAAATAATAAAGAAATGGGAATTGTTACATATTTTGGCTCCATTATTTTAATTTAGCAACAAGTTGGCGCGTCTTTGTGTGCAGATCTTTAGTTAGTCGCGCCGACGTCTCGTTACTAAGTTAAGAAAATGGAGCCAAATGCAACAATTCCTATCTCTCTATATTGTTTAACAAATCACTCAATTATTGTCTAATGCCAAAAGAACGCGACAAATGTATTGCGACAAGAAATATAACAAATATAAGATTAATAAAATGTATAGAAAATTGAAAATAAAAAATCGCGATCTCTTCTTTTCGAATGATTTTTCTAATCATCATTAAATAAAAAAGAAATTATCAATTTAATTGTTACACGATGTTAAATATTCACTGCAGATATTTGATAAATTAAAATAATATGTAAAACGTATAGAATTTAGCAACGAATTGGCGCGCCTTTGTGTGCAGGCCTTTAGTTAGTCGCGCCGACGTCTCGTTGCTAAGTTACGAAAATCGAGCCAAATGCAACAATTCCCATCGCTCTATATTGTTTAACAAATCACTCAATTATTGTATAATGCCAAAAGAACGCGACAAATATATTGCGATAAGAAATATAACATATAATATTAATAAAATATATAGAAAATTGAAAATAAAAAACCGCGAATCTTTTTCTCTTGAATGATTTCTAATCATCATGAAATAAAAAAGAAATTATCAATTTAATTGTTACATGCTGTTAGGTACTCACTGCAGATATTTGATAAATAATAATGTAGAAAGTATGGAATTCCTCGAGATAACTTCGGAAATATCTTCACAAAATACACGTCCGTATGGGCTCACGTTATCGTAGAGAAAGAGCGAAAAAACAAAATCGCCGCGCTAGGAGGATCTCGTTAAGTCACTGCACACATCATGCGCGACTTAAGGCGCCAGCGTAGTTAACCAATTAGAAGATCCTAGTCCAAAACTAGCCAATTGACAATGTGGATTGATAGCATATATTGTCCAACCGTGCTTGCGTTGGATGCGCGCATAAAAATGGAGCTTTAATACAATTCAAACTTCTATAATATTATTTAAGAAAAATATTATCATTGCTAAATTAATATTTAAATAGGGAAATAATTTTAATGCTGTCAAAATATAATATAAAAAATATAAAAGTTTTAAATAAAATTTTATAGTTTGTAATGTACATTATAACAGTGCAATTTTTAGGTTTTTCAAAAATGTCATTTTTTGCAAATTTTTTTTTCAAGAAAATGTTTCACGTCCTTAATGTACGTATAGCCACGTATAAAAATATTTTTTTTATCTAAACTACTGTATAAAGCCCGTATCAAACTATTGAAAGTTTTGAAGATTGAAGATCGAGATTGAGATTGGCATATACATATATATTTGTATATATTTCATATTTTAATATATTTGAAAAAATATATATGGTTCGCTGACAGCCTCCTGTAATTAATACGTATATGATTTCGCTAATTAATAGCATGACATTATAATTAATTATTAATGACAGGATATACATGCAGATATTTTACATAACAATTTATTACGGAAACATGAAACTGACGATCGTTTGTATTCCTATTGCAAAAACCACAGTGTCAATGAGATCTTGATATTTCTTATTTTCAAATATGTATGTAATTTTTAATTACAATATAATTTTATTACAAGATATATCTAATAGTATGTATGCATTTTTATATATATATTAATGTATATAAAAAAATAATTATCTGTATTTTTGCAGTAATATAATTTATTCAATTGTGACGCTATGAATAGGAAGATAATAAGAGCTATGTTATCTATCTTTGTTGGTGATATGAACTTTGTTATGTGGACCTCTGATGTCAGCTCAATCCAATCGCACGTTGAGTTCGTGAAGCAATTCACTTTTCTCTGGTTCAGTTTCATTATTCTTATCTTTTCTCGCTATCTCGTATAAAATAGCCCTGCAAAAGCTGAGTATAAGAAGAAAAGTAGAAATAATTTACATAATTTATTTACATACGTATTTAATGTCTGAAGTGCCGCTTCCATATGTTTTGCTTCTAATTTTTGCAAGCGATGTTTAGCTCCTATGTTATTTTTTTCCTAAGCAATTGATAGTGACCTACTTTCAACGTCCATTCAAGCGCCAATGACCATAATTTACTATTTTTTATAGTATTATAAAGTTTTATAATATTACCTAAAATATATACAATTGAATTTACTAAATCAAATTTATATCATTTTTCATTTTTTTTTTCTTATACATCTCTGAATGTCTACCTTTAGCGCTGTTTAAAGAATAGAGTAGCTTCACGATTTTCCAACAGAGACATCCACGTTTTATTTTGTATACTCTTTTCTATATAATGAACCAAACCTTTTAATTCCATGACGATAAAGAAACAGTTTATCCAAGTCCTGAAATAAAAAATTTATGTATGCATGCGTACATGTGCCTATGTGTGTGTGTGTGTGTGTATTTATGTGAAAACTTTGTGTATATGTGTTATTATATATTAAAATTATATAATCGCAAGAGATTCTTACCTTTTTTTTTTATATTGCAGGGGAAATGCATTATGCATACCCGCCGACTCCACATTAGTTTGTGGAAGGGAATGTCGGCGGGTTATGTGGGACTCTCACCCACTAAAACCCCTGCGGGTGTCCGGCCTTACCAATTGACAGGGGAGCGCGGGCATTGCCAGTGGCATAATCTTCCACGCTTCTCCCTTGGTTAATCTATCTTGCGGCAGTGGCCCGACCCGAGTAATACAAGGGAATAATCGGGCCACCACCGCATGAGGGTCGAGAGGCAAGACCTTGCGACCGATGGTTTCGCTCGGCCCAAGTCAGCTTTCTGCCGTTGACTATAGTCCAGCATGCACGAGTCATCCTACGACGAGCAGCAGGACGAACGATCATCCAGACGTCCAGTAGCAGCCGCGAGAGGAGCCTGGAAGACGAACCCTGTAAATAAATGTAAATATAGTAATAAGTTAGTTTAGGTTTTATTTTCAGCCGTTCCGTGACAGACCGCGAGTAGCGAAAGTCATCCAAACGATCTCGTTGTCAGTCATAATTTTATTACGTGCTTGCAAATATTTCATCAAGATATATGCAGATCTGAAATTGGATTTCAGCCAGAAACAATTAGGCGAGATTAGAATTAGCCAACTCTAATAAATAAAATCCAAATATTTAGTTTCAGCGTTGGAAACGTAGTTAAACATTAATTACAATTATTAGGACATAACAAGACGAGACTGAGTGGAAGATTAAGTCTAGCGCGTTGTTTCGTCAACGCGATACTTTTCCGCCCACGTACTTTAACGCGAAGTCTTAGAATCGCGATAGACGATCGGAAACGACTGGAATACATTTAATTAGATTAATTAAGAACGATCCAAACCTAAGAAACGATCTAGCATAGTTAAGACTAATTACAAATAACAATTAGCAATAGCGCACGAGCAAAGCTCGGAAACTAGATCTGAGGACTTCTAGTAAATATCCCTAGACCAGAGATGGTCATTAATTAATTACTTTTTAAATTAATTATGGCATTTAATTACAAACAGATGTAATCAAATGTAATTAAAATATTTTTAATTGACGATTAATTTTAGAAAGATTAATTAGAGATCGTTACAATGACGATTGATATAAGCTAGATTAATCGAAGATCGCTTAATTAACAATTAATATGATCGAAGTCAATTGAAGATTATTTAATTGACAATTGATATAAACGAAATTAATCGGAGAGCGATCGATTAAACGATTAATACAAGCTAATTTAATTAAAAGTTTTTCAATTAAACGATTAATGAGTTAATTTTAATTAGAAGTACTTTAATGGACGATTGAAAAAAACAGATTCAATTGAAGACAATTCAATTGACAATTGATTTGAGCAGAAACAATTAAAAAATATATAATTGACGATTAAATATGGCAAATTTAATGCGAATCTTTTCCATTAATAATTGACTTAAGAAAATCGATATAATTTCTCTATTTCCATTAATTAACAATGTGTAACAATTAATAAAATTTTAATTTTAATCGAAGATGTTTGATTGATGATATTAATATAACTGGATTTAAATAATATATATCTTTTCCTTGGTTCTAGCAAAGTTATTGTACGTAATAGTTACAATATAAATAATAAATAATTTACGTTTTTTAAACCATATTTTTATTCAGAACATTTTTAATTCATTATACATTTATTATTTTAGAACAAATGGAAAAAAATTCGAGAAATATGCATTCTTCGTGGTTCTGTTTTTTACAGATTTTACATTCCATCTTCGGCTTTGTTCTACAGTCCTTGGCGCTGTGTCCTGTTTTTTTTACACGCGTGGCATTTCACGTTTTTACTGCCTGCTCCTTTGCATGAGCGGTCCAGGTGTCCTTTCTTGAAGCACTTGTGTTCTTCTATCTTGAGTGCCAGCTACTCCTCTTCTTTTACATTATTCCTCGTTTCTTCTGCCAGGAGCCTCGCAGTCAGATTCGGCAACGTCCTTTCCTGCTTACTGATGGATTCCCAAGCGCTTGCAAAAAATTTATACTTCTCGGGCAGCGTAGTTAATATTTTAGAGATCAACATCTCGTCCGTTATATTTCTCTCCCAGCGCCTTTAGTCTAAAAACTATGTTTTTCAACTCGGCAACGTGTGTAGCCATGTCGGTGAGTTTCGGTTTCTTTGACTCAAAGAATTTTTGCATCAACACGCATTTGTTCTGCTCCGAGTCTCTCTCGTACATACTCTTTAATTTTTCCCACATATCGTGGCTCGACTCGCAACTCATAATGTGTATCAGCGATTGCTTGTCCACCGTCGTGACTATCACTTTACGCGCCTTTGCGTCGTTCTTCTTCCACTGCTCGGTTTGGAATTCGACCGCAGACAGTGTTGTTACATTGTCGTAAAGGTCACTGGCTTTTAGTATTATACCTATTTGGAATTTCCACAGCGGGTAGCCTTCCGTATTCTTTAATCTGTCCACGCTGTCCAGGTTCTCGGAGACTGTGTTCGACGACATCCTCTCCGTCTTCTTTCTTCTAGGCACATTCGATTTTCTCGGTCGGTTATCGCGGGCTTCACTTTTCACTTTTTTTCAGTGTTTTTACTTTTTTACGCCACGCAACGCCACGTGGCTGGGCCCATAACCTGAAGGATTTTTATCTTCGGGCGAGGTTGCGTGGGGAAAATCACGAAGAACTTTTGTTGCAGTGAACAAACAAATATATATATATATGTGTATTTAACTAACAGTGTACAGCATTTCTACCAACCTTTGGGTTCGACCAACACTTTCGCTGAGACAATCTTTTCTTGTAGACATGTTCGCCAGGACCGTTGCCACGAATCTGCTTCGCACGTACGGTCGCTGCTTCCGCGTTGCTGGATAACGCGCACGCTGCGCCATCGGTCCTCGACACCGCGAGCGCTTTCTCCTTCTGATCGGGCGCTTCGCGCCAAATTCGAATTAGGATTATTTCGTTTCCAACACAAAACGCCATTTGTAAAAACTGACACAGCGTATGTTAATTTTGTCATTTATAAAAATATTGGCATGTATATATATATATATATTTTATTTCTAAATTAATTTCTAAATTAAAGAATTATTAATCAAATATACCTGTAATCTCTCAGTCAATTGTGCATAATCCTTGAGTTTATCTTTGGGTACTTTAGTTGAAATTTCTTTAAATGCATTTGTTTCAACAAGATGTACTACATTCTGCTAACAAGCCAAACACATCAGTTTTAAGTATATAAGCTGATTCATATGATAAGAAAATAATATAACAATTATTGTACACAAATAATATGTAAAATAGAAAATTACTTAAAATAATATTAATCTATAAAATATAATGTTAATAATTATACAATAAAATATATATGTAGAAAAATTAAATATTTTTACGAAATAAATAACTAACCTAAAGACCGGTGGTACATAATCGTTCCATCGCATTAATTCACGCTATGATAGCATTATATATATTATAACTGCCAAAAAGTCGTCCATTTTTTCTAAACGCAGCATTAATAATTTTTTATATCAAAATATACTTTTATAATATATATAAAATAATATAAAATTTTGACAGAATCGAGAGCGATGAAATACACTTGATATTTGTATACGCCGTATTGGTAAGGTACGGTTTGTACAAACTGTATTGTACGATATGTACCGATAATACGCACTAATACGTAGTACAGGTACAATGATGATACGCTGTACTACGTATATCACGTATTGGTTTTGTACTGTTACCATACGGTTATAGGGAATTGTCCCTATAAAGAAGTAAGGGAGATAAGGAGTGAAAGAGGAACCGGATGAAATCACTGTACAACTTATCTATCGACTAACACTTAATATAATTGAAATAATCGCAAAATATATACACTATTTACAGTTTCTAACAAGTGGGAATTTTTGTCTCTATCTTGATAGTTTTAATCAAGCAATTCGCGATTGAACGACTTTATAAAACGTAATGCTCGTTAATGATCGAGATCAACTATCGTTATCGTATTGTCACTCCGAACGTTCGCACGAATCTAACTGTTAGATTTCAAAGATCTAAAAGTCCGAGTCATTTTTACACCCGGAACTTTCCGCTGGCGCCGGATGTTGGTGTCGCTGCGTGGCGCTGTTGTAGCTCGTCCAATGAGGGGATCGCTACAGTACTCCCCCCCGAGCGACCTTATCGGGGAGCGAAATATACTTTGCGAATTCCCCGTGCGGCTTCCTGGATTGGTTTGGGAATGGTGTTGGTGCTCGTGGCGGCCGTTCTCCCGTACGTCGCTAGTGGAGGTTCGCCCGAGGTAGTCTCCAGGAACGCTGGTTTCAGTCGATCGATGGACACGTCTGTTGGTTGTCCTCTGATGTCGATCCTAAAACAGAAATCGCTAATTCGTTCTATGACAGCGTAAGGACCTTCGTACAGCTGGTGCAATGGTCCCCGCATGCTGTTTACACGTAAAAAGACGTGGGTGCATGTGCACAGAGTCTTGTGTGTGAATGTTCGTGGTCTGTTGTGGTGTGCTGTTTGTCGTGATCGTATTTCCCGCATCGCCTGTCGTAATTTTTCCAGGAATGGAAACGGGTCCTGAGATGGCTCCTCCTGGCTGAAATATTCGCCGGGTATTCTCAGCTGCGTCCCGTACACGAGTTCGGCAGCAGATGTACTGATGTCTTCTTTTAACGCGTTCCGCAATCCCAACATCACTACGGGCAGGACTTTTACCCAATCGGTCGTCTCGTGACATTTGATTGCGGTCTGTACGCGGTTGTGTGTTGTGTCCTGCAACCAATTAATTTTGTTAACGCCTTAAACAATCGTGCTTCAAACTGTGATCCTCTGTCAGTTGTGATGACTGTTGGTGAACCGAATCGTGCTACCCAGGATCCGAAAAATGCGTTTGCGATGGTGTCCACGGTGATGTCTAGAATCGGAACCGCCTCCGGCCATCTGGTAAACCTGTCGATCATTGTTAGACAGTAACGGTAACCTCGTGATGGTGGTAGTGGTCCTACGATATCCAAGTGTATGTGTGCGAATCTGTCTTCTGGTACTTTAATGTGTTCCCGCTTCCTTCTAACATGTCTGCTAATTTTGGCCCGTTGACATTGCAGGCATGTGCGAGCCCATTCGCCGATGTCTTTGTTCATGGCCGGCCACACGAATTTGGACGCTATGTTCTTCCTAGTCACCCTGCCGCTGGAGTGAGTTGTATTATGGACGACATCGAAGATCCTCTTCCTTAGGGGTTTTGGAATGTAAGGTCTGATGCTGTCCGTTGATATGTCGCAGTATACTGTGGTTTCCGTGCCTTCTAATCGTAATCGTTTTAATTGCAGTTCGCCTGAATTTTTAAGGAGGCTTTTAAGCTCCTCGTCCGTCTGCTGTTCTGCCGCTATGTCCTCTGTCGTGACGATGACAGGCAACGTGATGTCGTTCATCCGTGATAGTGCGTCAGCTACGATGTTGTCCAGGCCTGAGATGTCTCGGATATCCATTGTGAACTGGCCTATGAAATCCAAGTGCCTTTGTTATCGTGGCGTGGCTTTGGTTGGTCGCTGGTCGAAAGCATATGTCAACGGCTTGTGGTCCGTGAATATTGTTTCTCTGCCTTTAATCATGTATTTAAAATAATGTATAGCAGTATACATAGCCAATAACTCATGATCGTATGTGCTATATTTCGTCTGTGTTTCTGTGAGTTTTCTCGAGAAAAATCCAAGTGGCTGACGTTTTCCTTCATTTATTTGTTCTAGGGCTGCTTCCATGGCAAGGTCTGAAGCGTCTGTAACCAAGAAAAGTCGTGCTCCTTCTACTGGGTGAGCCAGCATTGCTGTATTTGTCAGTTGTTCCTTGCAGCTTCTGAATGCCTCTTCTGTGCTGGTGGTCCACTCGATTGGTCTTCTATCCTTCTTCTTCGCTCCTGCGGTGAGTTTGTGTAAAGGCGCCTGTATTTTTGCCGCGTTCGAAATGGAAGGTCTATAAAAATTTAACATTCCCAGGAATGTTCTGAGTTCAGCGATGTTCTTCGGCTTCGGATAGTCCAGGATTGCGCGCACTCGGTGTTCCAGTGGTTTGGTTCCTTCCGGCGTAATGAGGTGTCCCAGGTATTCCACTTCTTCCCTTCCGAACACGCATTTCGTTGGTTTGATTGTAATGCCATGGTTTTCTAGTCGCGTCAGTATTATGTCAAGATGTTTTTTGTGTTCTGCCGTTTGTGATGCGATTAATATATCATCTAGATAACAAAAGCAGAAATCTATATCTCGTAATATGCTGTCCATAAATCGTTGGAATGTTTGCGCTGCGTTTGTTAGACCGAATGGCATTACATTAAACTCGTACAATCCGAATGGAGTTATTAACGCTGTCTTTTTTTTGTCCTCAGGTTCCATCGGGATGTTAAAGTACGCACGCTCCAAGTCCAGCGTGGTGAATATTGTGCATCCGTGGAGTTTGTGAGCAAAATCTCGGAGATTTGGAACGGGATGTTTATCCGGGAGCGTTATCCTATTCAGTCGACGGTAGTCTCCGCATATTCTCCACGTGCCATCCTTCTTCTTGCGCATCAACATCGCACTTGCGTATGGACTGCTGGATGGATTCAGTATTCCATTGGCTATCCAAGTCTTGATTTCGCGCTTCGCGTACCGCATTCTTTCCGGTGAGAGTCGTCGTACCCTGTCCGTGCAAGGCGGACCTTTCGTCACTATGTGATGCCGGACCGGGTGTTGTGGCTCTCTATATCTTGCGGGAAGTGTTACCTTAATATGTTTCTGTAAAATATCTTTGAATACATTATTTAAACTTATTGTACTAATGCATGCAATATTCGCGGTAATTATTTGTCTATGCGTGGTTAGATTTGTATTGGTGTCTAGCAATCGTTTACCTCTTAAGTCTGGTAATAAATTGTATTCATGCAAAAAATCGTTACCGATAATCGGTTGTCCGACCTCTGCTATGACGAACGTCCAAATAAACTTTCGTTTTAAACCAAGGTCGACTATTAGTTTTTTTTCTCCATATGTTAATATTGTGGATCCGTTAGCAGCGTTTAAAACTCGGTCCGTTTGAAAAATGTTTTTGAATTTTGACCTTAGAATGACTGATATGTCGGCACCGGTATCTACAAGAAAACGTGTGCTCGTTTTCCGATCGACGACTATGAGTCATCTCGCAAGCTCTGTTCCACCGGCGGCGGCCCCAATGCACGCCGGCAGAATTAGTTTTTCTGCGCCTTATTATTTAGCTGTCGGTCCCAGGTACATGGTTGGCGACAGCGGTATGCGTCCGCTCCGAATCTCTCGTGATAGTAACAATATGATGTTTCTTCTTTGTTCTGGGGAGTAACCGCGCGTCTACGAAGTGTTCCGCGATTCTTACTCCGACTTTGACTGCGACTTCGACTACGTCCTTTGTTAGTGAAAGCGCGTTCGATCTTACGTGTTAACGCTTCTACCGCCAGGCGTAATTCGGTAATTTCAGTTTGTTCGGATGCCGGCTTATGGTTAGTCGTCGTCGAAATATCGGAAGGTAAAGCTACAGTACCTGACGTGCCAATGTTCGCCAATTGTGGTCGCGTTACCTCCAGTGTTCGGTCGGCCTGCGTAGCGAGCGTGGCAAGGTCGTCCACCTGGTTGACTGCCAGGATACCTCTCATGTGCTCCGGCATCTGCTCCATGAATAGCGTGCGCAGCACATGATCGTTGCACTGTCCCGCTGCTAAGTTCCGGAGTCGCTGTAGAAACACGGACGGTTTCTCGTCTCCCAATGCTTGTCTTCGGAGTTGACGTCGCATCCTCGTCTCTTGCGAGTCGGATAGACTGTCAAAGATCCGGCGTTTGATCGCCTCGTACTTTCCGTTGATCGGTGGAGCATCTATGATGTCACCTACTATATCTAAAAGATCGACGTCTAGGTGGATGATGACGTGGCGGTATTTGCTCTTGTCCAACGTTATGTGATGTAATGCGAACGTCATTTTAGCTATTGTAAAATATCGTGCAGGGTTCTCTTGCCAGAAGGGCTGCGTTAATTTAATCGCCTTGATTTCCGATACGACGGGTAATTGCGGTGTGATCTCATTTTTGCTGTGACTTTGTTCGTTCATCTCGCCAAGATTTCTTTGATGCAATGTGTCCTGGCTCTTGCTTTGTGGAGTCCCGGGTGGAGAGTGTCCTATCGGCATCCCTTATCCGCGCGTCTAGCTCCTTAATCTTCTTTTCGAATACGGCTGCGTTTACTCCGACTACCTTTCGCCGATCACGTCGGGGTCACCAATTTTATAGGGAATTGCCCCTATAAAGGAGTAAGGGAGATAAGGAGTGAAGGAGGAACCGGATAAAATCACTGTACAACTTATCTATCGACTAACACTTAATATAATTGAAATAATCGCAAAATATATACACTATTTACAGTTTCTAACAAGTGGGAATTTTTGTCTCTACGAGAGTGGTCTGAAAAGTTTCCGACCTCAACGTGAAGATGGCAACACTCGTAAATAAAAGCTAGTGAATTTCGTTGTTCATTTGTTGACAGTTACTCACCGAAGTTTCAGCCATTTTGGACTCGCAGTTTTTATGTAACAGTCGTTTGAGTAAGTTGATGTGAGTGTTTTTGTGAAAATCGAGTATCGAGCTGTTATTAAATATTTGTTTTTAAAAGGCAATACGCCTACGCAAATCAAAGATGAGTTGGATTCTGTGTATGGGGACTCTGCACCATCATTTACCACAGTGAAATTTTGGGCAGCTGAATTTAAACGTGGCCGTAAGAGCTTGGGAGACGATGAACGTTCGGGACGTCCAAAAACTGCAACTACCGACGAAAACATCGCCAAAGTTCACCAAATGGTGCTAGACGACCGCCGAATTAAAGTGAGAGAGATAGCAGAGGTTATGAACATGTCAAAAGAACGTGTTTGTCGCATATTAAATCAACATTTAGGCATGAGAAAGCTGTCCGCGCGTTGGGTGCCGCGTTTGCTTACGTTAGACCAAAAACGTGTTCGAATGAACATTTCCAACGCTCTGTTGGCGCAGTTTAGGCGCAATAAATCCGAGTTTTGGCGCCGATTAATTACTGTAGATGAAACTTGGATACACCATTATACGCCTGAAACAAAATACAGTCCAAACAGTGGACTGCAAAGGAGGAACCGGCTCCAGAAAAAGCAAAAACTGTTTTTTTCGGCTGGGAAAGTGATGGCGACTGTTTTTTGGGATAGTCATGGAGTTATTTTAATCGATTATCTTCAAAAAGGAAAAACCATTACAAAAGCATACTACGCATCATTACTTGACAAGCTGAAGGAAGAACTTGCGGGAAAACGGCCACATTTGCAGAAAAAAAAAATCCTGTTTCACCAAGACAACGCACCGTCTCACACCTCAGCGGTTGCCATGGCGAAAATCCACGAATTACGGTTTGAACTGCTTGACCATCCGCCTTACTCACCAGATCTAGCCCCAAGCGACTTCTTTTTGTTCCCTCATCTAAAAATTGCGCTCGGAGGACAGAGATTTTCGTCAAATGAAGAGGCAATCACCTTCGTAAACAATTATTTTGCAGAGAAAAACGCCGAGTACTATTTGGACGGGTTACAGAGATGGGAGCATCGCTGGAAAAAGTGTGTAGATTTACAAGGAGACTATGTTAAAAAATAAAAAACAATTTTCAGAAAAAATGACTTGTATCTTTGTTAGGTTGGAAACTTTTCAGACCACCCTCGTATCTGGATAGTTTTAATCAAGCAATTCGCGATTGAACGACTTTATAAAACGTAATGCTCGTTAATGATCGAGATCAACTATCGTTATCGTATTGTCACTCCGAACGTTCGCAAGAATTTAACTGTTAGATTTCAAAGATCTAAAAGTCCGAGTCATTTTTACACCCGGAACTTTCCGCTGGCGCCGGATGTTGGTGTCGCTGCGTGGCGCTGTTGTAGCTCGTCCAATGAGAGGATCGCTACACGGTTACTCCGTATGCTGCCATCTCGTAGCGGTACAGTAATAGTACAATAGCGGTATTTTGTGCATGAATCGTACGCTTGGTTATCTGGAAACCGAAAAACTTTCTTGAAACTGAGATAAGCTAGCAACCGACCGTTCTGCACCGCTCGCCATTCGCTCTCCTTTATAAATGTTATATAACTAACATGTCAACAGTGTTATCTAGATTCTCTCGTCACCCCAAATAACAAAATACTTCCACGGTACCGGTACCGTCCGTCGTATGTTATGTATCAGTACGGTATCTATCATGTACGTGCGTACCGTAGGCGTACATTACCAGTACACCGTATTAGTACGCGGTACGGCTACTGTAGCGTCACTGTATCACCACTGTATATTAAAATAAAATTTTATCATACGCTGTACTCTTATAATACTAGTATAATATCAGTACGATACCAGTACAACATCACAGTTCCAGCACAAAAAAGGATTTTCGTACACGCTTCCTCTTTTTCTTCCCTTTTTCTTTTTATTATTATTTTATAATTAAAAAAACAGTAAAGCTAATTTTATAATTAAAAAACAATTATTTATTTACATCTCGTATAAAATACATATAATTTTTTAAAAAGAGATATATATACCTAGCAAACACAGTATATAAATGTTATATACTTAAGCATGTTACATGTAACGTATATGTTAGTTGTAATTTCCAGCTCATAGATGTAACATTTTTAATATTACATATATTACATTGTAGTTATATTATCATTATATCCCAAGATAGCACTGACTTATCAATACATCAATGTGCTATTTGGTATATAATTACAATATAACTACAATATATGTTATATTAAAAATTATAATATATGTTATATTAAAATGTTATATTAAAATGTTACATCTATGAGTGGGAAATTACAACTAACATGGATGTTACATGTAACGTACACGTTATATTACCTGTTATATTCCGTTTTATTATAGCAATGTAATAATTATATATTAATGTTTGTTGGGATATATATACAGAGTGGGCCATTTTAAAAAAGACGATCAATTTTCTCGTAAACTAAGCGAAATATCGAAAAATGGTTCAGACAAGTGTTGTATGGTTTCGAAAGGGCTGTAAGATCGTGCCATTGGTTTGACCTTGGATATTCATTTGAAGATCACGCAAAGGTTACCTCAATTTTTTTAAACGGCACCCCCTATTTTTTATTACATATTCTTGTAGCTGACCTCGAGAGCTTTCCAAAACATTATAGTCAAATGTTTTTTCATTGCGTACTTTTCGAGTTATAAAGCTCGAAAGTTACTACATTTTGATAAAAATACAAAATATTTCTTAAAATATTCATTTTCCAATAGTTTTATTTTACATGCTCCGACCAATCAGGGCAAAGTCCAAGCATAATCCAGCTAGTCAAGACAAGATCCGGACACGATTCAACCAGTCAAAACAAGATACGAACACGATCCATCCAGTAAAGGCAAGATACAAACACGATCCAGCCAGTCAAGACAAGATCTGGACATGATCCATTCAATAAAGGCAAGATACGAATACGATCCAGCCAGTCAAGGCAAGATACGAACACGGATCCAGCCAGTCAAGGTAAGATACGAACACGATCCATCCAGTAAAGGCAAGATACGAACATAATCTAGCCAGTCAAAGCAAGATCGTTGATGGTTCTGTCAACTAAAGTAAGATCAAGAAGAATCCTGCCACCAAAGGCAAAATCGAGAATAATCCAGTCAAAAAAAATTTATCGAATCAATTGTTCGAAGTTGTCTCCATTGGCTTGGATACATAATGCCAACCTATCTTGGAAATGTCTTACTGTCTTGAGTAACATATCGTGCGTTATCCTTCTGCAAGCTTCTCGTATCCTTTCTATCATATTTTCTCTCGTTGTAGGCGTTTGCTCGTACGCGACATTTTTCAGGTATCCCCATAAGAAAAAGTCGGGCGACGTCAGATCAGAAGATCGTGGAGGCCACGCGACGGGTGCATCTCGTCCAATCCATCTGCCATTATACGTTTCATTCAGGTAATCTCTCACACATCTTGTATAGTGAGGTGGTGCGCCATCGAGTTGTATCCATAACCTCTGGCGTGTTTGCAGGTCAACGTTTTCAAATAATTGTGGTAAGTCATCTCTAAGAAATGCCAAAAAGTTTTCTCTGTTGACATTTAAAATTTCATAATTAAAATTTCTGAATGAGTCTTTTCTTTTTCAGTTTTTTCTTTATTTGCTGTATTTCTCTCATCATGCACAGGAACATTTTCGTATGTTGTAGGCTCTATATGTATCCAATCCATTACATCTTCTTTTGACGTATAAGTATCAAAATTTAATCTCGGGGGGAGATAAGTTCGTAATGGAGGCTGTTCAAATAATTGATTTACAATTTCCACATTTTCGCTTTCCAATGACGTTCCTGCTGTTGTATTATTGTTTCTATTTATAAGTTCTTCACTTTCTGCTTCCATCTCATTTATTCTCTCAGCCGGTTCTATTATTATTTCTGATTCTTGTCTCAAATCGAATCGAATGGGCACTGCGTCACGTTTTAATTTTTTCTTATCTTCTCCTTTAAAACTATCTTCACTAAAGTGATCCGCACATAAACCGGCACGACGAACAGAATTAACAGACCATCTTTCCAAATTAATATTTCCTGAAACAAAATTATTTTATGACACGTAACATTTAATGCACAATTTCATAAGATATTTTAATTGTGAATTTTCTGCAGAACAGAATTCGACACTCCAACAAATTTTTATATCAAATAATTTTTTTATCTAATATATACTTTGATCGTTATATTTATTAATTAAAAATATTTTAATAATTATTGAAGTAAAAAAAGTATTAATTGAAGTAGAAAATAATAATTTATTAACCTTTTAACACCTAAGTGAACAAATATGTCCATGCACTTTTGAGTGCTGAAGAAAAATTTGCAATCGATAACAAAGCTTGTAATTCATTAAGGCTCCTGAGTAGTCACCGCGTACATATTGAATTGTGACGTCAGAGGCGAGGAAAAACGGCTAAAAATTCTTGCGTGCCATTTTTAACTAAAACGATATGTTGATGAAATAACACGATACAGCACTTTAACACACTTGTAAAATTGTCCAAAAACTCTGCTTTTTCCTTGACCGTTAATAAACAACCGTCAAATGAGTGTCAAAATATGCATAAAATGAGGCATACTTTGACACTCATTTGACGGTTGTTTATTAACGGTCAAGGAAAAAGCAGAGTTTTCGGACAATTTTACAAGTGTGGTAAAGTGCTGTATCGTGTTATTTCATCAAAATATCTTTTTAGTTAAAAATGGCACGCAAGAATTTTTAGCCGTTTTTCCTCGCCTCTGACGTCATAATTCAATATGGCCGCGGTGACTACTCAGGAGCCTTAAGCTTTTTTGTTTATCCCTCTCAAAGTAAACAAAAAAGCTTGGTAAATTAGAACTAAAAACTGCATGGACATACATATTTCTAACTGGGCATTACAGGATTAATGATTGTATTGATAATATTAATTTATAAAACTATGAATAATATTTGATATAAATTATGTAAAATTAAAATACAAATAATTATACATAAATAAATAATATTTACAATAATTATAATAAAGATATATTTAAAAAAATTTTTAATAAGGAAATGATAAAAAATGTTTTACAACATTAAAAATATTTTAAAATATATTTACATGTTAATAATATTTGTAATAAAAATATTGTGTGTATATGTATATATAGTATATATATATAATCTTTTTTTAATGTTACGAAAAGCCTTTTACATATATCTACCTTTCATTTTGTCATATAAAATGTAAAAAAAGGTAAAAAAAAGGATTTAAAGTTCTCAAATAACATCAAGAAGACATATTATCTAAATGTTTATTATGTTTATTACAACAAGTTATTGGAAGTACCAGATGGGATTTACAAATTTTTCCGTACACGCGCGTAATTCATTTCGCGCAACCTGTAAATTTGGTTCGGGCAGTACAAAAGATTCCGGCCATTGACAACGTGACGCGTTTGACAAGTCACGGCTTGAAAAGAGAAATTATATATATATTTTTGGTACATTCTCTAATCTGATTATGAGAGACGTGAGAAGGAAAAGATCAGACGTTGTGCGGCGAGATTACTTATCTTTGCAAGAACTTACTTATCCTCGCCCCCTGCGATATTCCCTAAATCTCTCGCCATGAAATAGTCGCGCAATCGCTGCTGAAAAGACAGATCGGCGTCTTTTAAATTAATGATCCGAAACACACTGCAAAGAAAAGTAAAGCTTTTTTCCATTCCTATCGCATTAAACAACTTGAATGGCCACCGCAGTCTCTAGATTTCAATCCTATTGAATATCTGTGGGCAATTGTGGATAATAGGATCAACAAGAGCTGAATAACTAATAAGAATTCCTATTTTGAAGCAATACAATTAGCATGGAAAAATTTGGACCCACAATATTTGAAAAATTTAATTAAAAGTATACCAAGAAGACTTCAAAAAGTAATTGAGGCTAAAGGAGGTCATATTAACTATTAATTGAAATGATATTAATTTTCCAAAAGTAAAATATACTGTTTATTATGTTTATAAAAATTTTATTGTATTGTTACATATATATAAAAATATTTTCTTGTTAAATATGTGTGTATGTGTGTATGTGTGTATGTGTGCATGTGTGTATATTTTTAATTTTGGAAATTATAATTAATATTTTTAATAAAAGCGCTGCCATTGCCTCTGCCTCTGCCCCTCCATCTTCCTCTTCCTCTGCCTCTGCCCCTCCATCTTCCTCTTCCTCTGCCTCTGCCTCTGCCTCTGCCCCTACTTCCTCTTCTAAATCCGCACACTTCCCGGATAATGGTTCTTAATTGTTGCATCTGTAATATAAAAAATAATAATACACATATAGAATCTGCATATAAAATATTTTTTTACTAGCTTTGAGGCTCGCGCGAAACGGAAAAATCTTCTCAATCATGGCATAAAAATGTGCGGACCGTGTATCCATACTATTCTACAATTTTTAGGCGTAGTGCTTCATGTGTTTTTATGTGTGTGTATGTACGTGTGTGCTCGTGTGTGTATGTTGTATTTCACATTTTAACATTATAATTAAAAAAAAATTAATACAAAATATTTTGCATATGTAAAATGTGTATATATAAATTTTTTTAATTAATAATTAAATAATTTAAATTATTCTTTTTAAAGTCAAACTTTAAATTTAATTAGTAATTAATTTATTAAGTAATAGTACATTTCCTAACCAGTCCGGGGGCCAGCGTTTGATCACGAGGGGTGAAGGGGAGAGTTGGACGCACGAACCCAAGGCGAGTGCGGCCATTCCCGACCTCCACGAGTGGTCATTCGCGCTCCCGGACGTGTTAGGAACAGGATTTTACAGCATTCGTGAGTCGAAAAGACGCACCTATGCTGTAAAATTATATAATTAACAATTCTTACTAACATTCAAAGAAAGCTGGGTTGTATCCGTGATGTTATTTGGGATCGCCGCCGCGGACATCATCGTCGCGCTCGTACTCGCTGTCGTCGTCGTCACTGCCATTGCCGCGGACATCCTCGCTGCATTGGTAACGGCTGTCATTATGGTTGTCGCTGGTATTGGCATAGCCGCACCCGTGGTGTTCGCACCCGTCAGCGTCGATGTTGTCGTCGAGACCGACATCGCCGCGCTCGCACCCGTTGCCGTCGAGACCGGCATTGCCGCGCTCGTACCTGCCATCGTCGACGTAACCATCGTCGACGGCGGCAGGTACGACGATGTCACCGGCACCGGCAGCGTACCCGGCGCCGTCACCACCGGCACGTTCGGCGTGTTCACTGGCTAAGAAAATAGAAGAAAAAGAAAAAATTATATAATTCATATACATTTCTTTTATCTTTATATATATATATATATGTATATATGCACGTGTACATATACTTACTTTATCCATTATATATTATATGATGAGATTCTAACTAGGCAACTGATCACACACTGGCAATGTGACAATCTGAACTGAGACTGAGACGAGATCGCGAGCCGAGATATATAACCGCCGAGACTTCCCGAAACTTCCGCGGCGAAAAGCGAACGAAGAAAGGGGGGAGGAGGGGGTGTGTTTGTACTGACACTGACAATGTAATTCGATACTATTGTCGTGTGCACAAAAATCTCGCAAGCATTATTCTTGCTATTTCATTTCAATTCGATAACATATAAAGTCATATGATTGTGTGTGTATATATATAATAATATTTATATTAATCGTTATTTTTTATATAGTATATTTTGTATAATTTTATACTTGGATTTCAGCGCATTTTATCAAAAATGATTATCAAATCAAAAATATAAAAACTTACCGCTGTTACGTATCCATAATTTTTGTCTTGTATCCGTCTTCGATGGGAATCTAAATAAATGAGTTCCCGTAGAATATCGTCCATTACGACAGTTTTTATACACACATTTATCATACACAGTTTCTATATTGCACTGATTACTCATTATTTTTCTTCGTAAAACCTCTCGTATATTCAAAAATTTACTTTTTAAATCGCGTCTTCTTCTAGGGCTCACCAAATTACGATTATATTTAACAATAAAAAAAAGAAATTATTAGTAAAAAGAAATTTGAAAAGGTAAATAAAAAAAAAGACAGTAAAAAGAAAGAATTAAAATAAAGAAAAAAATATAAAGAAAAATTTAAGAAAGAAAGAATAAAAATAAAAATATATTAAGACTTAATTTTATTTAATCGAACACTGCTCCGCGGCACAATTAAAAAAACGAAATATCGTTCACAAGCCAACTATCGTATTGTTAAAGATACGAGAGTACTTCTCTTCTCTTTTACCGGACCGATTGTGAGCGACTTTTTATGAAGACGTCGTCTTTTATACCGTCGCGCGCAGTTATATATACATATGTGTGTAAAAGACTTTCCGATAATGCAGAGAGCTTGAAACAATATTTAAATCTTTTGATTCAAACATTCTAGCTCGACTTAACACTTTTAACTAATATTTACGTAAACAAAATTATATATTAGCTACATTGTTCCAAAACAAATATCTTATTTGAATGTATATAAAAAACATGCATTTATTATATGTACCACGTAACGTATTTATTACATATTACAAAATTTTATTATAGTTGAATTGAAATATAAAGACTTAAAAATTAATAACAGATGAAGGGAGAAATATTGTTTCTTATATACATATAGTTATAACATACATAGTACAATAATATGTTTGGCCATTAGTATATGCATTTATTTTGTATAATAATTACATTTTATTGCTAAAAATTTGTATTTAAAAAAAATATTTAAAAAAAATTTACTCTTGAAGAATTTACTCCTGGAGAATTTACTCCTTGAACCTTCAACTTTGACGGTACCGTGCCTAGCCCGTTGCTGCTACGCCACACGCTCTTCGATATAACGCTCTATTCCATACGTATTTATACAGCACTCAGTATTTTTAATTTCGATTTTCTCGCGTACGCTTGGGAATTGCATTTTATCTCTTTATTCTACAATAATTAAAAGAATTTCATTAAATTGACAAATATAGTCGTACTAAAAAAAAAAAAAAATTGGCCCTGCTAGGTCTCGAACTCATCTCCTTTAACAGCTACGTGTTACCGGCGCTCATCTGTGCACATAGCACGGAATCGAACCACGTACCGTGCACATAGCCTGTTACCACTCGGGAGCATCGTGCACATGGCTACGTAGTTCAATGTGCACGTTTTGTGCACATAGAGGCGCTTTGAATTCCGGTTGCAGCTAAATCGAGAGGATGACCACTCTCATCCTTCTCTCTGATTCCGCTTTAAGAACTTATCCTCATGTACCCACGTGTTCTTGCGTTGCAACGCAGTCAAAAGACCTCTTGAACGACCGTATAGCGGCCCATTCAAAGTTATAAAACGAGACTCCGATCAAGTCTTTACGCTTGAAATCCACGGCAAACCTCAGTCAGTTTCCGTCGAAAGGCTCAAGCCTGCACATTTCTTATGTGACAATACTAGCATACCTGTCGTAGAGGACACTCCGCAATCTATCGATGTACGTAAAACACTACCAAAGACTTATTCCGGTCCAAAGAAACAAATAGCTGGAATTAAACCAAATAGGAAAGTCTTCTACCGTTTTGCGATTTTTGCAATAATTATTGAGTTATTAAATAAAAAAGATCGGCCAATCCACGCGAATAGAAGCGCGCGACGAGAAGAGACGTCCTACTGTAACACGATACACGGCGCGTCGCAAAGCGAAAGGAGGAGCGAACGATGACTGTCTACGAATCGTGTTCGAGAAATCTTCGTGTATCGTGTTACAGTAGGACGTCTCTTCTCGTCGCGCGCTTCTATTCGCGTGGATTGGCCGATCTATTTTATTTAATAACTCAATAATTATTGCGAAAATCGCAAAACGGTAGAGGACTTTCCTATTCGGTTTAACTCACTTTACCTGCACACGACGGTTGAGGCGACAATTACCGGACACCCTGTATATATATATATATATAATATATTGTCACGTCCCTGGTTTACATCCCCTGAGCACCTTCGTCCTTTTTTATCCCCTGAGCATCATCGCTAGGTTGTTTATAGATAACCGGCGTTCGAATGTTTTCGGGCGCCATGATTAGATTTGGTCTAGTTGTCGCACCGTGCGGACGCTTACGAGACCGATGGGCATTCTGGCCTATTACATATTGTATTTCTTCACTTTATTGATTTGGGTCGTTTCATTAAGCTCCTTTTCATATTACGAGAGTTTATTAATTCCGGGCGCGAGTGAGAGTGTGTATGACACCTTTTTGTGAGACAGCGCAAGAGATGTCGCGAGGACGTAACATTTTGGGGGCTCGTCCGGGATCGAACGAACAACGAGCTACGAAAAATAATTAGGAAAATGACTACCCAACATTCGCCCAGACTAACCCGTTCACAAGCTCCGCTGCGAACACCATCGAATACGGAGACTCTTTCGGAGGAAAATGTACTGCAAACTGCGCTCCGGGAAATCAGGGAGCTGTGAGAACAACAAGAGCAGGAGCGTACACAATTCGAAGCTTTGCTGCGACAACGCGACAAGGAGCTGCGCCGGCTGGAGCAGAGAATCGCCTCGCGGGAGGAAAACGAGCTAAATCCTTCCAATAATATCGCTTCTTGTAACTCCGATAATAGAGCTTGCGGGGATATTAGTAGTGATCTTCGCGCGAGAATTGGTTTCAAAGTAAAATCCGATACGTTTGACGGGAAAATTCCGCTGCGGGAGTTCCTCTCTCAATTTCTTTTGGTCGCGCGCGCGAATAATTGGGACGAATCCGCGAAGACCATTGCTTTGGCCGCGAATTTAAGAGGAAAAGCGCGAACTGTTTTAGAAAATATAGAGAATTTAGATAACCTCAGTTTTACCGAGTTAAAATCAAAATTAGAATTACTTTTTGGGGAAGGAAATCTTACTCAAAACTATTATTCTTTATTTACGAATCGGAAACAGAAATTCGGGGAAGACCTCGCTTCTTTTGGTGCCGAATTGGAAAAATTGTCGCGACTTGCATATCTCGAATGTCCTTACGCGGTGAGGGATAAAATCGCGTGCGCGCAGTTTATCTCTGCTCTCTATAACGGTTTCTTGAGGAGGACCCTTCAATTAGAGGGGATAACCTCTTTAAATTTGGCCATTGAGAGAGCAAAAACTATAAAAATTATTTAAGGAGAAAATTTTGAAAAAAAGAAGGAAAATTTCGGAAAATTTAACAGCGCGAATTTCCAAAAGGTGGGGAGGAACGACGCGCGAAAGGATTTTGATAAAAAAAAACGGGAACGATAATAAGAACCATGAAAACAGCGCGCGAAAATTTGATCATGAAAATAGAAATCCTTCGAGAGGGGGATGGCGAAGAAATAATTTTTCCTCAAAGGGCAAAGAGTGTTGGACGTGTGGTAAAACGGGACATTTTCGATTTGAGTGTCCTGAGGAGAAGGGAAACGCGGTTTAGTTAAGCTATGCGGGGTGAGTTCGACTTTTTTCGAAAAAGCCCCGATATCGAATCGATTTGTAGATTTTAGTGTTGGTAGAATTAGAGAAAATGATTTCTATTATCTCGGAAAGGTTAACGGTAAAAAATGTTCTTTGAAAATAGACACGGGCTCCGATGTTTCACTTATAACTGAAAAATTGTTGAATAAGGGTGTAGAAAAGATTCAAATTAAAAATTGTAATTTGAAATATCCTACGGGAGAAAAAGTTTTAATTAATTTTCTAGTAGAAATTAGAGTAGAGATTGGAAGATATTGTTTCTATTCCTATGTTTGTCGCCGCCATAAATGATAATTGTATTTTGGGAACAGACTTTCTTAAAAAAATTAATTTACAAAATATTTTTGATGATGAATTTAATGAATTAAAGTAAAAAAAAAATATAAAACTTTTAATTGTTCTAGAATTGAAAACTCTTGTAAAGTTTCTACTATTTTAAAAAATCTTTTTGAAAATAATTCTTTAAATTTGAAAGAATCAGAGAAAGAAAGTTTTGCAAACTTTTTAAATGATTTCTCTGATGTATTTTCTGAAAACATTGTGGCTGGCAACTGTAGTGTTGTAGAACATGTCATTAACGTAAAAGACTCTCTTCCCATTAAGCAGGCACCTTCGTCGAATTTCCATTCATTTAAGGAAGGAAGTAGATAAAATTATTGAGGACAAATGAAGGAACAAGGAGTAATAGAGGAATCGCAAAGTCCATGGATCTCTCCGGCCGTTATGGTGAAAAAGAAAGACGGCAGTATAAGATTTTGCATTGATTATCGGAAATTAAATAATGTGACGGTAAAAGATTTATACCCTCTTCCCAGGATTGACGATATTTTAGATCAACTCTTGGTTTTCCACATTAGATTTAAAGAGCGGTTAGTGGCAACTAAAAGTCCGTTCCAAGGACAAAGAAAAAATGGCTTTCTCGATCGGCAGGGGTCTGTGGCAATTTACAGTAATGCCGTTTGGTTTATGTAATGCTCCTGCGACTTTCGAACGATTAATGAAAAAAGTCTTACATGGCCTTTTATCAAAAAAATGTTTAGTATATTTAGATGATATAATAATTTTTGGAAAAACTTTCGATGAAATGTTAGAAAATTTGAATTTAGTATTTTCACGATTGAGAGAAGCTAATTTAAAATTGAATCCAAAAAAATGTATTTTCTTTCAAAGAAATACAAAATATTTGGGACATATTATTTCAGAAGAAGGTATTACTACGGATCCTGAAAAGATTATAGCCGTGAGAGATTGGCCAGTCCCCCATACTAGAAAACAGTTACGAAGCTTTCTGGGTTTTTGTTCGTATTACCGTAAATTTGTGAAAGGATTTTCTTCTTTGGCAAAACCTCTTTACGTATTAACAGAGAATCAAGTTAAATTTGTTTGGGGAAAAGAATGCCAAGATGCTTTTGAGAAATTAAAATCGATGTTATCGTCTTCTCCGATATTATCTTTTCCTAAGGGAGAAGATGAATTTATTTTGGATACTGACGCGTCTAATATCGGTATCGGTGCAGTGTTATCCCAGAGACAGATGGGAAAAGAGAAAGTGATCGCTTATTTTAGTAAAACGCTTAGCAAGACTGAGCGGAATTATTGTGTGACTAGAAGAGAATTGTTAGCAATAATAGATTTTTTGAAATTTTTCCGTCATTATCTTTTAGGTAGAAAATTTGTAATTCGTACGGATCATGTATCGTTAAAATGGTTGATGTCTTTTAAGGATCTAGAAGGACAATTGGCTCGTTGGCTCGAAAGACTTCAAGAATTTGAGTTCGAAATTATTCCTCGAAAAGGACAATCTCACGGGAATGCCGATGGATTATCCAGGCGGTCATGTAAGGCTTTCGGATGCGAATACTGCGCTAAAGTCGAGACAAAAAACGCAGAAGAAAGAGAGAAAATGGTCGTTCGCATTATGCTTGTGGGAAAAGATCTGGAAGAGTGGCGTCGTGCACAGCAAAAAGATCCAAGCATTTTATTTATTATACGAGGAAAAGAAACAGAAAAAAGACCATTGCATTCGGAAGTTCCTACCAAGAATGTATCGGCTCAGATTTATTGGTCTTATTGGGATTCTCTCGTTCTAAAAAATGGAATTCTCTATAAGAAATGGGAAGCCCCAAATCTTCAAACTAGTTTCCTTCAATTAATAGTTCCTCAAGATCGGATCAAAGAGATTTTACAGAAAACTCATTATTCTCCGTCCGGAGGACATTTCGGAGTTAACAAGACTCTTGAAAAGATTCGAAAACGATTCTTTTGGGCGAATTGTAAGTAAGACGTAAAGAAGTAATGCAGAACCTGCAAGATATGTATATCAAAGAAAGGTCCTTCTGGAAAAGGAAAATCCCCTTTGCAAATTTATAACGTCGAAGCTCCATTAGAAAGGGTGCAAATGGATATCCTTGGTTCTCTTCCGTTGACTAAATCAGGGAATAAGTATCTTCTTGTAATGATGAATTGTTTGACAAAATGGGTGGAAGCTTTCCCTATTAAGAATATTAGAGCCAAGACTGTGGCTGAAATTTTTGTGAGTCAGTTTCAAGGCATGGAGTGCCTATTGAGATTCACACAGATCAGGGAAAGAATTTCGAGTCTCAGTTATTTGGAGAATTAATGCGACTTCTTGGGATCAAAAAGACAAGGACTACTGCTCTTCATCCTCAATCAGATGGCCAGGTGGAACGTCAACATCAGACAATTATCAATTACTTGGCGAAATACATTTCTGAAAATCAGAAAGATTGGGATGAATGAATTCCTATGTTTCTCTTGGCATATAGATCATCGAAACATGAGACTACAAGAGTGACTCCTGCCGAGTTGTACTTCACTCGAGAACTTAGACTACCAGTAGACTTGTTACAAGAAAGTCCTAAAATTGATGAAGAAAAATTGCCTCCAGAGAATTTTGTGGATAATTTAAAGGAAAGATTAGAAGAAATTCGTTCTTGTGTTAGGGAACGTATGGCTTTAAAGTCTTCGCAAATGAAAGCCAGATATGATAGGAAAGTTAGAACAATTCTTTTCGAGGAGGGAGAGAGTCTGGCTATATAATCCCAAGAGAAGTAAAGGAAAGGCCCAGAAATTGCAGAACAATTGGGAGGGTCCTTATTTGATTATTAAAAGATTTAACGACGTGATATATTGTATTCAAAAGACTCCTAGGCATAAGAAAAAGGTACATGCGGATAGGATAGCTCCTTTTCTGGAAAAGAATTAGAATTGTTAGAATAGATTGGAGCCCGGAGAATGTCTATTTTATAGAAAATTTAGAGGAAAATTGAACAGATAGAAGTAGGGTGAATTAATTATTGCGTAATCTTCTTTTTTTTTTTTTACAGAATCTTCGAAGAAGAGAAATTTCACTCGAGGGAGAGGTTTCAATTGAAGAAGTATTTACGGTTCTGCTTTGGGGAGAAACGGAATTTTCTGGATATGGCGGAGAGGCCGATTTTCGAGCTGACAATGAGCTTTCCAGAAAGAAGGGTTTTCGTCTTCAATTCATTCTAAGAAGACTGCCTCTCTCGCGGTTTTTGATCCGTGGTTTTCCCGCGGGACTTCGGGCAAATGCCGAGGCAGGGACTTGGGGAGTCCATAAGGGACGATGGATCCACGGAAGTTACCCCCCCCCCTTGTCTGAAGTTCTTCACGAGATCGCAGGAAAATCAGGACGTGGAAGACAAAACATCGGAGGTCGATTGGGTTCGAGTTGGCGAATCGCCCGGTAACCTGAGGCAGCAGCCCGGGGTAGGGCAGGATGATTCGTTAAAGCCCTGGAGTCGACGTTGGACTGTCAGTCGATTGGGACTAAAATGACGAAGTCGCTTGGTAACCTGTGGCAGCAGCCCAGGGTACAGCAGGAAGGCTCGTCGGTGCCCTGGAGTCGACGATAACTTGTGTGGATGTGCGACGGGATCCAGAATGGCGGATTGTTCGGTAACCTGTGGCAGGGTAGAACAGGAAAATTCGTCGGAGTCCTGAGGTCGGCATCGGAATGCAGAATTATCGGACAGCGTTGGATAGTCCTCTGTTTCTGATTGTCGGGACGACAATCTTGAAGAAGAGGGGCAGTGTTACGTCCCTGGTTTACATCCCCTGAGCACCTTCGTCTTTCTTCATCCTCTGAGCATCATCGCTAGGAGGGTTGTTTATAGACAACCGGCGTTCGAATGTTTTCGGGCGCCATGATTAGATTTAGTCTAGCTGTCGCACCGTGCGGACGCTTACGAGACCGATGGGCATTCTGGCCTATTACATATTGTATTTCTTCACTTTATTGTATTGGGTCGTTTCATTAAACTCCTTTTCATATTACGAGAGTTTATTCATTCCGGGCGCGAGTGAGAGTGTGTGTGACACCTTTTTGTGAGACAGCGCAAGAGACGTCGCGAGGACGTAACAATATATATATATAAGAAATTTACAATAGGAAATATTTTGGGTAATATATATATATATATGTATATATATATATATATATATATATATATATAATATATACAGGGTGATTCATTTTAATCTATCACCCAAAATATTTCCGTTTCTATGAATTTTATGAAGAAATGTTTCAGACAAAAGTTGTATGGTTTCGAGGAAAACATAAGATGGTACTATTGATTTAACTTTAGATAATCATATAAAGATCACGTAAAGGTAACCTTCAATTTCTTAAATAGAACCCACTATTTTTCATTACATATTCTTGTAGCTTACCTCGAGAGCTTTCCAAAATACTACAATAAAATATTTTTTCATTAAGTATTTTTCGAGTTATTAAGGCTGCAAATTTGCAGTATTTTGACATAAAATACAAAATATCTTTGAAAATATTCATTTTTCGATTATCATACCTTAATACTTTTATGCACAGAATAATGAGAGAATAATGAGACGAATCAATTGGTGTAAAGAAAACACATAGTTGTCTTAAAGAAAAATTATGTAACTGCTTATTGCAATTTTTATATTTTTTTTAAAGGTAACTATGTGTTTTCTTTACACCAACTAATTTATCTCATTATTCTGTGCAAAAAAGTATTAAGGTATGATAATCGAAAAATGAATATTTCCCAAGATATTTTGTACTAGCTTTTCGGACCGCGCTTCGCGCGGTTCTCATATAGTCTATATTAAATCCGTTTTAACACAAAAAATTAATTCTTTTTTTTGTATTACCGCGAACTACTTCCACATTTGTTGCCCGACTTTCACAAAATTTATACCAAAATAAATGTTTAAATTTTTTTGTGGATGACTACTATGTTATTTATTTTTTTCTCCCAGATATTTTATTTTACACCGCGTTTTGCATATATTTAAATATTAATTATATATTTTTATTTTTATTTTCTTGTTTATTTTAATTTCCACACAATTTCATATTTTTTAAATATAAAACATTATTTTAGTTAATATATACTTTAAATATTTTTTTTATTACTTAATTATTATATCCTTTTTTACATTTTACTCAATTTTTTTTTATTTCTAATGTTTGTGAATAAATGTGTGAATGCGTGAGTAGATGCGTGATTGGGATAAAACTTAAAAAAACCACACAACAATTTTCTATTAAAAATTTGCAACATTTTGGTACCAATTTCGTGAAAATCGGTCAATAAATGCGTATGCACATGGATGCATGGATGCGTAGGTGGGTGCGTGGGCGGATGAATAGGGTGATAAAAATTTGTTAAAATCATATAGTAGCCATCACCGACAAAATTTGAGTACAAATTTCGAAAAAGTCTGTGAATAAATATGTGAATGCGTAGGTGGATGCGTGGGTGGGATAAAACTTAAAAAAACCACACAGCAGCTTTCTCAGAAAAATTCGCAACATTTTTGTACCAATTTCGTGAAAATTGGTCCATAAATGCGCATGCGCGTGGGTGAATGCGTGGGTAGAGGTGTAACACTTGAAAAAAACCACATTGTCGCCATCTCCAAAAAATTTGCAACATTTTGGTGCCAATTAAAAAAAAAATCGGTTCATAAATATGCGATTGCGTGAGTGGGTGCATGGGTGGAGACGTAAACTTAAAAAAATAAAAGAGCAGCTTTCTCAGAAAAATTTGCAACATTTTGGTACTAATTTCGTGAAAATTGGTCCATAAATGCGCATGCGTGTGGGTGAATGCGTAACACTTGAAAAAGCCGCATCGTCGCTATCTTCAAAAAATTTGCAACATTTTGATACCATGTGTTCAGAAATATTGCAAAAAAAGATTTTTTTCGCAAAAACATACCCTCCTCTGAGAAAAAAAAATAAAAATTTAAAAATTTAAAAAAACCCCCTTACAGCAGCCACCCCCGAAAAATTTGCAACATTTTGGTACCAGTTTCACGAAAATCGGTCCACAAATGCGGTAGTAGTTCGGGTACATACAGACAGACAGACAGACGGTGCTTATATATATATATATATAAATTTTATGTCAAAATATTGCAAATTTGCAGCCTTAATAACTCGAAAAATACTTAATGTAAAAATATTTCATTGTAGTGTATAGGAAAGCTCTCGAGGTAAACTACAAGAATATGTAATAAAAAATAATAGGTTTTATTTAAGAAATTGAAGGTTACCTTCACGTGATCTTCAAATGACTATCCAAAATTAAACCAATGGTACCTTCTTATGTCCCCCTCAAAACCATATAACTTTTGTCTAAAACATTTCTTCGTAAAATGCATAAAAACGGAAATATTTGGGGTGATAGATTAAAATGAATCATCCTGTGTATACAATATATATATATATATATATATATATATATATATATTGTTACATCCGCGGATCCGATTTTGCGATATATTGATATCAGCCGCGACACGCAACGTCGTTCACTCGCGAGAAAACCGTGAAAGAAATCGTACTCGTATTTAGAGGAACGAAAGACCTTTATTAAAAGATATTAAATAGAAGAAATACAATAAAGAGAAAATGGGAAATTATCAAACGAAAGCCGAATCAGCTCGTGACAGTTGCGGAATTCGAACTCAGAAGACGACAGTTGTTGATCAACAACCCTTGACGACGCCTTGACAACGCGACGTTCGTAGATCTCATAGAAGACTCGATGACTCGATGTTCGAAGACAAATTCAGGGATCGTAGTATAACACGGACGTTGCAATATATATATATATATATGTATGTATCTAATGAAAATATTATTTACAGATTGCAAAAGAGAAAAAAAAGATTCCAAAACGGATTAATATGCGTTGCAAAGCTGATAGAGCAAAGCTGAATGGCTGGGATTGCAATGCGAAAAAGTAATATATTAATTTAAAAACTCCATATTCATCTCGACTAAGAGCCAAACGCGATGTTATTGCGACAAATTAAGATAAGAAAATTTTTGGAAACTGAGGAATTTGAATCCTATGGTTGGGATCTCAGAAATTCCCCTTGTTCCTTCTCTAAACATCCCCTGTAAGAAAAAGGTCATCCCGATTCAGCCGACTTTCGGACCAATATTTTTCTCGTCTTTTTCTTACAGGGGATGTTTAGAGAAGGAACAAGGGGAATTTCTGAGATCCCAACCATAGGATTCAAATTCCTCAGTTTCCAAAAATTTTCTTATCTTAATTTGTCGCAATAACATCGCGTTTGGCTCTTAGTCGAGATGAATATGGAGTTTTTAAAACAATTGGAGAGCTGACTTACAAATATTCTTATTAATAATATATTAATATTACATCATTAATATATTAATATTACAATAAAATATATTTCTTGATAAGGAAGTATTAATTGTTATATGTAATTTTTAGTATTACAAGGCTTTATCCCTATCTGAAGAGAAATTGCAAAAGCGAAGAAATCAGTGTTCGCGGCATTGGCACAAGTACGAAAGACCGCGAACACCAGAAGATACCCATATATATTTTACGTTTCTCATTATTTCATATATACATATATACATATAATATATTTATTATATAAAATACAATGTAATTTTTTTTTCTTAACAGGTTTTTGGGATCCAGATTTTCCCGAGATGTCTCCGTCTCCATAAGACATTGTGAAACTTGATATATTGCTATTAACAAAAAGATTAACAAGGATTAACAAATATTGTAATTTTGTAAAAAATAAAGAAAAACATAAAAAAATAATAAAAATATTAAAAATAATATAAAAAAATAATTTTTTTTATTGTTTGCAAATTGACCAAAGAATCTGCCATTTATATATATTTTAAAATTTCGTCATTATTGATTAATTGATTGATGCTTTATTTACAGACGGACTCTTCTCAGGGTTTGCCATCTCAACACATTACATCTTCCTCACTCTTCTCTACACTTTACAAACACAATACAGTTACATTATTATACAATATCTTTTTCCTCTACCGTCCTGGCTACGCTCGACCACTACAATCTAGCACCCTCTCCCTCCCTCGACTCTTCCCTCTCCTCTTCACCCCTTCCCTACTCCTTGCTGTCTATCTCTCTCCCTTCCTCCCAATTCTATTCTAGCTTTCTTACTCGTCTGTATATACCTTCGTCCTACGTCACTATCATTACCATTATCATTACATACCATCTACTTTCATCCTCCTCACCCTATCCCTCTCTTCTTTCACCTCTCATTCATCCCTTGCATTCCTTCCTTATCCCTCTTACCATCTCTTAACTACCAGCTCTCTTCCACAATCTCAAATACATATACATCCTCCTCACTCTTCCAGAAATTCTACCTTTCAACTCATCACATTACATATCATATCATTAACATTACCATTGTCTCATAAAACGCCCTCTAACCGATCCTGGCCTTCTGACAGCCTTACAGTCTTTTACCCTCTCCCACCTGCGTTCCTATCTCTTCCTTTCTTTCTTTTTTTACCCTCTTACCCTCTTCCCCTCTTCTTTTCTTCTCACCTTATCCCTCTCTTCTTTCACCTTTCATTCATCCCTTGCATTCCTAACCCTAACTCATTCTTTTCTTTCTTCTTCCTTCCATCTTTTCTGTTTCTCTATTTCTCCTCCTTTACTCCTTTTCTCTTCTATTTACGACTCTCCTCTTCCTCTCTCCTTCCTTCTTTTTCTATCCTCTCTCTCGTTCTACCTTCTTTCTACTCTCCTTTTCCTCTCTCTCTTTCTTTTTACTCTCTCTTTTCCTGATCAAAATCTCTTTTCTCTCTTTCTCTCTTGCAGCATACTTTCTTTCCTCTCTCTCTTAATCTTTCTGTTTAGTGTTATGCCTATCACGCAACTTCCACACCACTATCTCCGTCTCGAATCATCATCTCCTTCATTAGCCTTACTCTCCTTTATCTCTACTCACACTTAATCCCGAATCTCGATAATTCCTCCATGTGTACTCTCTTTCCTCATCTCTCTCTCACGCTCTCTAGTCCTCTCCTGTCACCATCCTACTCCATCCATTGTTCTCATTTCTCATCTTCCTCCTTTCTATCTCCATCAGTACGTTTTTTTCTCTTTTCTCTCTTCTCCTTGTCCTCCTCGTTCCTCTTACGTTCCCTTTCCATCCTCTCTCCTCCTTCTTCCTCCTTCCGAATCGTTTTCCCTTCTCTCTGCTCTCCTTTTCCTCTCTTTCCTCGTCTCTCTCTCACGCTCTCCAGTCCACTGTCGCTTTCTTTCTCCATCCACCGTCTTTCCTCCTTTTCTTCTCTCCTTTCTCCATCAATACGTTTTTTTCTTTTCTCCAATCCCCTTCTGTCACCATCCTTCTCCATCCACCGTCCTTACTCCTCTTCTTCTTCTCTTCTTTCTCTACCGTTACTTTCTTTCTCTCTCTCCTCTACTCGTCCTCCTTTCTCTGACACTCCCTTTCCATCCTCTCTCTTCCTTCTTCTTCCTTCCGTGTCTTTCTGTTCCACTCACTCTTTTCCTTCCTTTCTTCTTTCCTCTCTTATTCACGCCTCCTATCACCTAGCCTTCTTGTTCTTCTTACCACGTGTTCTCTCGTTATTGTTACTCCTATCTCCATCTATCTCTGCATCTCTTCCCTACTTCCATTTGTGTCTCCTCACACTCATCCGATCTATCTCCCCGTAGGGGACATTTGAAGTGCACAAGTGTCGGGGTTTAGCGTTCCTCCGGTCCCGAGCTCAGTACATTGCACAAAATCACGAACATTTACACTAGCACACACTCATTATTCTACTCTTACCGTTCGACTTCCCTTATCCCCCATCCAAAAGAAAATTGGAAAGCCCTTTTTCCTTTCCTTCCTTCTTTTTCCTTTCCTTTCTTTCCTTCCTTTCCATCCTACCTCCTCCTAATCATTCTCCCGTACTACTGCTTTTCATCTCTTCTTCTACGTTATCCTCATCCTTGTTCACGTCAATTTTACTCGAATTTTCTTTTCTGTATAACTTCTTCTCTCTGCCCTCCTCCACTTGTCCTTCATTTCCTCGCTTCACTCACTATTCCGTCATTCTTCTCCCTCATTTTTTCCACCTTCTTCCGCCTTTCACATACTTCTTTCTTACTTTCTTTTACGATTCACAATCCTGCTTATCCTTCCCGTCTGCCATTTTTTCCCTCTCTATTATTATTAATATTATTATTTAATAGTAATATATTTTTCAATTTTTCTAGCCAGTTGTGGTCTCCAAATACACTAGCACACAAATATGTTTATTTATTTCTATGTATTTTCAATTATTTTATACAATACCATACACTATTTATTTGTTTTCTTAATTCACAGGTTAGATTGCTGATTGAGATATTACTTACAATAAATAAGGGACGAGGTTTGTGTAATTTGTATAGTATAGTATTTTTTTCTTTTTAAGTTACATATTTTTAAATTTTAAGTAGATTACAAACTTTTGTCTTTCTTTATTTCAACTTTTTCATCTCATTATCATTTTTATTCGTTTCTTCCGTTTATATTTTATTTCAATATGTTTCGTTTAGCAAAAAGGCGCAGTCGCAACTCATTTCATTTATTATCTACAGTTCATCGTCGTCGTTTAGAAAAAGTAGAAAGAGATGCGCGTAATGAATTGCTACAGGAGAGTTTAAAGATTGCCAGTGCTAGAGTCGATTCAGACTTTGTTGATGAAGGTCAAATTCTTGCGGAATCTAGTCAGCCAGCAAATGAAGAAATTGCATTTTATTCTAATGCATCATCTGATAATATGCAATTTGATGAGGCATCAAGTTCTTCAGATGCTGCTAAATCTACTTCAGATAGTGATGATGCATTATATACTGAGCCTCAAAATACTCGCGATAATTTTCAAGAACGCCTTGCTGAAGTCTTCGTACGTAGTAATATGTCTCATGCGCAAGCAAATGCTGTTTTACGAATAGTTCGAACACATCCCTGTTTATCCACATTGCCAAAAGATTGTAGAACGCTTTTAAAAACTCCACGGATCACGCATCTCACATTTAACATAGCAGGAAATGAATATCTTCATTTAGGGTTTGAGGCAGGAATTCTTTCCATTCTTGAGCAAACTTCTTCGGATTTGATTCCACTTGACACTTTAATGATAAACTTTAGTACAGATGGTGCGACATTAGATGGGCAGAGCAAAATTCAAATGTGGCCGATACAAATTAGAATTGCAAATATTCCGCGAAGTAAACCTGAAATTGTAGGTGTTTGGCGAGGTACATCGAAATCAAATAGCGCGAAAGAATTATTTCAGAATTTCGTAGATGAAGTTCGAGATATATTAAATCGTGGAGGAATTACTTTCCGTAATCAACTAAAAATAGTTCAATTAAGATGTTTCATAGCTGATTCTCTTGCGTGAGCTTTTGTTTTGAGTCATAAAGGTCACGATAGTCTATTTCCGTGTTCAAAATGTTGGATTCGAGGAAGTTGGCTTCGTCTTGGATACATAGCTTATCGTGGTATTCAGCATAGACCCCGTACAGACGAAGAATACAGAGATAACATTGATGGAGAACATCATACAGAGTCTGAATCTGCTCTACTTTCTTTGGGAATGGGATTAGTAAATCAAACGGTTTTTGATTACATGCACACTGTTTGTCTTAGTGTTGTTCCCAAAATAAATAATGTTCTTGTCGATGGAAAATATAATTCAAGTTTAAAACTTTCTGCTAGATCACTTGAAATTATGACTGCACGTTTACAACAAGTTGCGAATTACATCCCTAAGGAATTTTCACGAAAACCGCAATGAAAAAATATGGAGGGTTTAAGGCCACGGAAAATCGTCAACTTCTTCTATATACTGCCCTAGTTATTTATTACGGACTTATAAATCCTACTGCATACAAACATTTTCTTTTATTACATTCCGCGATTCGAGTTTTGCTTAGTTCTTCCTTATCAAAAGACCGTCTTGATTTTGCATCTACAGCATTAAACATTTTTGTAAATAGAGCAGAAGATATATATGGTCCAGAATTTCTCTCATACATTACTCATTGCCTTTAACATCTTGTAGATAATGTTAGACGTTTTGGCTCATTAAATGAATTGTCTATGTTTCCATACAAAAACAATATGATGTATTTCCGCAAAGCTTGCCGTAAACCTCATCAACATTTGCAACAGATTGTAAATAGGCGACATGAAAATTTACAAATCACACAAAATATTGTAAATAATCATACAAATAAAGTGATGCATTTCAGTAGACCTTGGGTTAGTCCTATAGTTTTTAATATTTCCTTACATAGTCGCGAGTTTCAGATCTTAGACACAGGAAAATTTCGTATATCAGTAAAGGATCGGGATAATACAATAATATTAAAAAATTCAAAGATTTGTCTTGTTTAGAACATCATTTTCTTGCGTGATCATTATCATTTAGCGGTTAAAGAGTTTTGTAGAGTTGAAGATGTTTATGATATTGGTTTGTCATTGTCATATCAGTAGGTATCTTTCGATGTTCTTTATTATCTGATGAAATTATTATAATAGATTTGAATGAAGTGCAGAATAAGTGTTTCCGTATACCTTATTGGCACACTAAAGGGCATATAGATTCTATTACTGATGTCTGGGTAGTTGCAATTATTCTACACACTATGGATTAGGAATATTATTCTAATCCCAAATTTCTGCCATTACTTCTAAAGAAATCATAGTCATTCTACATACTATAGGTTAGAAATATCAGTTCTAATTTCAGTAGGTGCATTCTCTCTAAGGCCTTTAAATCCATACATAAACTCTTACTTCAACGTACAAACAAAAACGGAACATAGTTTTACGATTTTTCTTGTCGATTCAAGTTTATACGCGGGTTTAAATTTACGATCAATGAATGTAACGTAATGCGTTAATTATGGAAGAACGTGTGCGAAGGGTTTTTTTTAAGATGAGTCAAGAACGAGGACGAGGAAGAGGAAAAGGAATAAACACCGAAGGGAAGACAGCGTCTAAAGCATTACAATTATTAAACAAGGACATCGAAAAATACCGCACAAAACACATACACAAACCTAACATAACTACACTTCACAAAAATACACAAAAACAAGCAGCCTCAGCATCATCAAAGTATCATTCACAATCTCCAGTATCATCATCCTTGCATGTTCCATCATCATCATTCTCATCACAACACTCAAATAAACACATACCTCCTCCATCAGCACCATTACAACATAGATCCATTGTATCACATTCACTTTCAGTAACCACTCAATTATCCGCACAAGACATTACACCAGTACAACGCAAACAAACATTATCACGCTTGTCTTCATCAGCATCTATACAATCATTCACGCAAAACATCCAATCATCATTCAAACCACTATCACAACAAATAAACAGTAAACAAACACGATCAGGATCATTTGTTCATGATGTACGCAGCCATCGCCTGTCCACACATAGAGAAGAATTGATTAAAAAAAAGGAAATAATGCAGTCTCTAAAGTAAGTTTAAAAAATAATTACAATAAAAATAGTTATTTATGTGCACGAATAAAGGCATTAAATTTCATTTTAGAATCATTATGGATCAACTACGTCGAATGGAAGAACGACAAATTTCTATAGAAAATAAAACCGAGTAAGTATATTAATGATTTTATTAAAGAATAGCAAGCAAAACTGAATACTTATAAATACATTAATTACATAATTTTATTTTTTTACAGTGAAAATGCAAAAAGTATAAAAAGATTATTAAAACAATCTACAATAAAGAGACCAACAAAGCCACAGGAGGTCTCATTTAAAACCGTGGATGATTTCTTGGCCTTCAAAGAAGTTGATGAAGAGATTTATAATGATTTGGTAAGGATATATTTTGAAATATAATATTTTCTAACACAAATATATATAGTAATTTTTTCACTTTATCAAAAATTTTGTATTAGGTGGGATACTTCATTTATCTTGGACGAGCCAATCCAATAGATTGCGCCGCGGAATATTTTCGCAACGTATTTCCAGAAGACGAGAAGATTTTATCACACCTCACTCTAAATGGAAAAAGTGGACAACGAGGAGACTGTAAATTGCGGAACAGTCGCTTCGCTCAGGCATGTCAAGGTTTGTAAAAATACTGTCAGTGTGTGATGTACATGTGTTCTACATTGATTACGTTTACACGTCAAACTTAATTGAATTTAGTAACTTCCGTTTTGAGGTAGGCTAATCACAGTCATTCTTCTAAAAAATAAAACAACTGTCATTGACCAACCTTATATGTCGTCTACAATGGGACTTTAAGAGAGAAATTTAAGATTTAAAAAATTGACTAATCATATTCATTATTCTTCTCTAAAGTCAATTGCAATTGGTTAATTTCTTAAATTTTAAATCTTAAAATCCTATTATAGATGACGCATTAGAACAACTAGAATGTTATTAAATTTGATTAAAGATGACGTAAATGTAATCATTATGGGTCGTAAAAATAAAAATAATCATGACCTTATACTTCAATTTTTTAAAGCAAATTCTGAAAGATATATGATTGTAATAATTATATGTATAACTTTAAGAATTTGCTCCAAAAAATTTAAGTATTTATCAAGTTAATTTTTATTAATACGCGGGGGGGAGGGGTCATTGAATATAAAATTAAAGTATTTTTCGTCTATATTTTTTCAGATGCCATGAACACAAACAAATATTTTCTTAATCCCAACAACATCGAATTTTATGACGCCCTGGAAAAGGCTTTAAAAATTCTTAAAATCAGAAAATGGCGTTACAATAAGAAACGACGTCAAGAAAATGAGAAGGACGTCCCACCAAATCGATGCCGCCGAATGTACAACGAAGATGAGGTTTGTGTTTCTTATTTCTACTTTTACTTTTTTATTTTCATTTTTAGTTGATAATTCTTCCAATGTAAAGAAAAAAAGATAAACTTTGAATTAGTGCAACTAGTTCTAAAAAGAATAAACTTTATGATTACAGAAAACTACAGAATTTGAAGATATCGTGAAGACTGAGGAGTTCGATGATGTCGAAGACTTGGAGAACGATGAACTAACAGAGACTCATTGTCAGCACACAGAGGAAACTGAGGAGATTGAAGATGCAGAGAACGCTCTTTAGTAAAAATATTCATATTTTAAAAATTTAATAAATTTAGGAATTTTCATAATTTATAATTTATATAATTAATAATGAATTATTAAAAATTATTACAAAAAAATAGGATTTTTAAACATTTTTTACAAAATTATAGAAAAAAAGGAAATTTTAAAGAATATTTAACATTTATATGTATACATGTAAAAAATTTTTATAAATTTATAATATACAAAATAATTTAATATTACTGCTAGAATATTTATGAATAATTTTAAAGTGTTCTATTTAACACAGACTGTAAAAAAATTATGTAAAATTACATGTAATTTTGAAACCCACTATAATAGGTGTAATTTTACACAAATTTTTTATATATTAATGAATATTTCTGAAATGTTTATGATTTATCAGTTTTTATATTTTACCCTATTTTTTATTGTATTTTATAATATTTATATTTTGTCCTATCTTTGAATGCATTTTATAATATTTATATAGATATAAATTAACGTTAATATATTATTCTATCTTTATTTTTTACTAGATATCAAAATAGAATGAGACGTCGATTTACGTTAATATATCATTATTCAATGGAAATTAAAGATAAAATGACGCTTTTGCATTTTTTCGTATCACTATAAATGATAAATGAAATACATTCAAAGACAGAGCAGAACGTTGCTTATTGTGAAAATATTTCCAATATTTTCAGATATTCTGATTTTACGCAATTTTTATGGAAATTCTAACAATTTTTATTTTTCACCAGGCATGAGGATTACAACATCGCTGAAGAAACCCAGGAAAATGACGTGGACGATGATAAGATCCAAGAGGATACAGAACGCGTAGACGAAGATAATATGGAAGTACTGAAGTACCTAGAAGAGCACAGGGAAACTTGAGTAATGTATGGTCAATTTAATATTTTTTTAGGTACTTTGGAGAAGCAAAAAACACAGCATCAAATTTTGGACGTGCTTCACAGAGAATGGCGGGGAGGGGCCGTTCTCACCCCTAATTCATTTGTTTTCTTTTTCAGGTGTAAAATATGGAGGGGCAAATTTTTTGGTTGTGCCTCACAGAAAAGGGCGGGGATGGGGTCCTTTCCCTCTCAGCAAACACAAAATAACAATAAGTTTGAGTTGAAATAAGATCGAGTAGTACATTAAAATTTAATTTATATAATTTAATTTATAATTTAATTACAAAATAATTTATTTAAAATGTGTTATTTTTAAATTTTAATTATATTTATAATTAACTTAAATTATATATATTATTAATACATATATACGTGAGTTAATTATAAATGACATACATGTATATTAGTTATATTAACAAAATATACATAATATTTATACACATAGTAATATATATATATATATATATATATATATATATATATATGGTATATATACCCTGCATAAAATGTCTTATATATAATTTTATATATAATTTTATATTATTTATTAGAGTAAATTATTATACACTATATATATACATATATATATGTATATATGTATATATTGTACATATTATATAATATATATTATTATATATACATGTATACATTTATATTATTATAACATATATATATATAATACGCATATATATAACTTTTCTTAAAATTATATGTATTTTATATAAAATGTAAAAAAATAAATGTTTTTTAATTATAAAATTATTATAAACTATTTTTAATTATAAAATATAATAACAAAAACAAAAGGGGAAGAAGGGGAGGAAGCGTGTACAAAATGCCTTCTTGTGCTGATATTATACTGATATCGTATTCGTACTGTATTGTATTATGAAAGTACAGCGTGTACGAAAATGCTTTCTTGTACTGGAACTGTATTGATATTGTACTAGTATTGTATTAATACTGTACTGGTACTATAGGAGCACAGCATATAATGAGAATTTTATATTAAAATACATAGCGGTACAGTGGCGCTACAATAGCCGTACCGCGTACCAATACGGTGTACTGGTAATGTATGCCTACGGTACGCACATACGTGGTAGATACCGTACTGATACATAGAGTACGACGTACGCTCTCCGTACCGGTACTGTAAAAATATTTCGTTATCTGGATTACTATAAAGTATTACTGTCTTTGTGATTAGTCAGAATCGTGCTCCTTTCCGTGCACCGTTTTTTAAACACAAAGTATTGTTCGCTCTCCTTTTTGGTAAAAGGAAAAATAGCTGACAAAATTGTCGACCACACCTTCCCGCCTAAAGGCGGGGGAGGTGTTTCTCTTCCGACTTCGGACTCAGACCTATTTCTTAGTGATAATGAAGAAACAAACAACGGATATGTACCGGGAAGCCAACCCGTAAATATATCTAAGGAGGAGGTAATGGAAGTAATTCTCGATAGTTTTTCAAACCTGAAAAAAGGATGTTCTAACCTCTCTGACGATTCGTCGGCCACTGTGTCTTGTACAAACGCTGATGGAAACCAAAAAACAGGTGGGAAAAATCAAAAAGTGAAGCCTAAAAAAGCAAAGCTTATTCAAGTACCTTCCCAGCGGAGATTGGACTCTCCTTCGGAGAATACCCTCATCTCGAAGAACTCGACCAAAAACATCTACAATGACAAAAGAACCTCTTCACCAACCGACAACAAGTCTTCGTCAAACTCTCTCTGGTATGATCGTCATTATAATGGCCCATTTATTGTTTATGCTAGAAAACTGGGAGATAGAAAGTCCGCCAAAGATGTCTCAATCAGAAGCTGCCAAACTTCTAAACAAGGCTAATGCGAAATATAATTTGGTCGAATACCACTCATGGAATACGTGGAAGGTTTCTTTCGACTCGGTCCAAGAAGCCAATTCTGCTATTCGCAATAGATTCATTAAGGAACTAGGATTAACGCTCTTTATACCAAAATTCAGAATCCTGCGCAAAGGAGTCATAAAGGGTATCCCCTGTGACATTCAGTTAGAAGAGATACTTAAAGTGCTTGAAAAAGACAATTCACTTCTCAGAATTACTAACCTTTTTAGACTTAAAAGAAAGGAATCCAATATCAAAAAAATGATCGATTCTGAATCTAAATGCATCGATTAAAGGTCAAGACATCCCAAAGATTATCAAATTATGGAAAGTAAATCTCCGAGTTTCACCATATTTTCCTCCAATCAAAAGGTGCTACAGATGCGGCAAATTAGGTCACACTAGCAAAGGATGCTCAGCGGAACAGGAAAAGTGCCTTAACTGTGGTATACCTCACCAATTTTCTTCTGAAAACCCTTGTCTGTTTTCGCCTAAATGCATCAACTGCAATGAGAACCATCACACGTACTCTTAGTAGAGAGTGCCCCACTTTCAAACAAAGAGTGGAAATTAATAAAATCATGTCGGTTGACAATATTTCATATATGGATGTATACAGGATTGTCCTAAAGTCAGAAAATACCATCAACAAGACAATAAATCTTCTCAAGGACCAGAGAAATTTCCGTTCCTGAGCCGGAATCCAATGAATTTATCCAAATCTTACGCTGATATTTCGAGTTCGCAAACGACTTCCACATCTAGGCCCCCACATATGCAATAGAAGTTCTGACGGACCTCTTCAAGAGAATTTCAACAGCTCTAAACCAAGAATTATTAGTACAAAGACTCTAGAACACTATTAATTTGCATATTTTAGGTAAAAATAATGTAACATCTCAAGCTAATAATAAAGCCAAAGATAAGACCCAAAAACTTAAAATAGTTCAGTGGAATGCTCGGAGCTTCAAACATAGAAGTAACGAGTTAATTTCTTATTCACAAAATATTGATATCTTTCTTATTTTAGAAACCTGGCTGGACTTTAAAGATAATGTGACTTTTAAGGGTTTTGATGTAATTCGTAAGGACCGAACTGGATATAAAGGTGGTGGAATCATGATTCTAGTAAGATCAAATATAAAATACTCAACTTTAGAAGACATTCCAGACTGTAGAGGTGATTTGGAGGTGTGTGGGATCGAAATCTTTACACATAAAGGTAAAATCTCTCTATATAGACCCCCGGATGGCCCTCGCCTACGTATTAACACCGTGGAATAGAACAATTTCTTCTCATATTTTCAAAATTATTTTGTAATAGGAGGAGATTTTAATTTGCCTAATGACTCAATACTTCCTCTTCAAGATAGTATCTTTGACCTTGATATAATTCTTCTAAACTACGATTCGCCAACGTACTTTGAGTGGGAGCGCAATTTTTCTTCCATATCTAAGATTGATAAGTTCTTCTCTCGGACTGAATGCTGAATGGGCGGTGAATAGTGATACATGGGGGAGTGATCATGTCCCAATTTTTATTAGCATTAACGGGACTTCAGTTATTAAACCTAAATTCAGAAATTTCCGTAGAATATATTTTTCTAACAAGTAACACTATCCAAATATAAATTGCCGATTTTGATAATTTTTGAATATGTTATAGTAGACGTAAAAATAAGACATGCGTATTCTTTTTTATCGGCGGAAAAATATATTTGGGGAGTGAAACACTCCTTTGAATTTATGGGTGTCTGGGGTCGATTTAATTGTTTTGTATATAAGGGTTTAGTATTTTTGGCCTAAACCAAATAAAATAGTTGCATCATCAAGAGATATAAAAAATAAAAAATGTTTGACTTGATTTGATCATTTTTAGGGGGTAAACCATCCCTGTATTTAAAACAAAAATTTAAAAAAATGCCCAGATGATTTACCACCTAACAAAAATGGTTTACCCTCTAAAAATTATCGAATCAAGTCAAACATTTTTCATTTTTCATATCTCTTGATGATGCAACTATTTATTTGGTTTAGGCCAAAAATACTAAATCCTTATATACAAAGCAATTAAATCAACCCCAGACCCCATAAATTCAAAAGGGTTGTTTCACTCCCTAAATATGTTTGTCCGTCGATAAAAAAAATACGTATGTCTTATTTATACGTCTACTATAACATATTCAAAAATTATCAAAATCGGCAATTTATATTTGGGTAGTGTTACTTGTAAGACAAATTGGACTCTTTTTCATGATATAATTAAGAAGAAAGTGATAAAACATGAACAAGAATTGCTTAATATCGAGGTACTTTATCGTATATATCTTTTGTTTCCATAATTGTTAATAGTTTACAAAGAGCCTCTTCTTCTGACAAAAATTCTCATCAGAAAACTAACCAACTGACTCATGTCGGCCTTGCGGGAAGGCCTGGTGTTTCTTTCCACTCGCCTACGAGGACTAATTCACTAAAAAACAAAAATAATAATAAAAAAACCAGGCCAAAAAGTTTGTAAACCGTGCCCCTGGTGGAACGAAAAATGCAATACCCTAATTCTAAAAAGAAAAAAATCTCTAGAACGCTTTAAAGAACACAGTACTAGAGAAAATTTTCTACTATATAAAAAAGAATCCGCTAAAACTAGAATTGGCCTTAGAAAGATTAAAAAAGAGAGTTTCATTGATTTTTGTGAAAATTTAAGAAAAGATACAGATACTATCCATGTCAGACAAGTACAGTGCTGTTATCAGAATATAGACGAGATTTTCCTTGCGTTCAGAGGGCTACCACAGGGTAGCGTGCTTAGCCCTCTGCTTTATAATATATATGTGTCAGAGGTGGAGGGGGATTGCGAGCTCACTTGTGGCATTGTTCAATATGCGGATGATATTGTTATTTTTTGCTCTTCTAGAGATATCGATTTTGATAAAATAGCACTCAAAAAGTCATCAAGCACTCAAAGTAGCTAAAACATTGCTTTAGATGAGTTTAGAAATTTCTGGGGAAAAAACGAAATTTTGTATCTTCAAAAACTGAGGATCAGAAGTTAATCGTGAAATGTCCATAGAGATCAATAATGTCAGAGTTAATCCCTCTGTAAAGGTTCGTTTTTTGGGTCTCACTCTTACACCCAATCTCAATTGGAATTTTCAAGTTTCACACATTTGGAAGAACTGTCAGTGCCCTCTAAAGATTCTGAGTTGTTTGCGACATACTTGGTGGGGTGCGGACCCCAGACTGTTACGGATCATATATTATGCCCTTATAAGATCTCGTATAGACTATGCTAGCTTTGTTTTCTTTGATCTGAATAGTACTCAGAGGACGAAATTGGATAGAATTCAATTTAAGGCGCTTAGAATAGCGCTAGGACTGTGAACTTCTTCTTCCACAAATTTTGTACTTAAGAAGATGAAAGAACCTCCTCTTACACTAAGGTTTAAATTCCTGTGTAAATCATTTGTAACTAGAATATTATCCCAAGAGAATCACCCTATTATATCAACACTTTTCGAACTTCAAGCTTTCAAAGAAGATCCTATTTTCATAGATAAAGTTAAACCATCGAATATCTTGGAGAGAACTTTCTAGAATTATCAAAAATATCTCACTTAATAGAAGTTAACTCCTGTCCTTTATGCTTTTCTAAACCTTTTGACTCATTGACTTTCCTACCAACAATAGACTTATCTTCCGGTAGTAACTTCGACAAATCCTTGAACTCAAATCAAAAGTTGTTTTTAGACATTTTTCAGAACAAACTCGAGAACTCTTACTGCCTATTTACAGATGGATCCAAAACACAAGGGTTAGAATACACAGGCTTTGCAATAACATCACTGAAAGAGGACATCAAATTAAAATCTAGATTTTTTTCTTTCGCCTCCATCTTCTCATTAGAAGCTATGGCCATTTTAGAGGCCATTAGGTCATCGAAGAACCTTAACATCAAAAATTTAATATAGTAAAAGAGGCCAGCATAACGAGCATTAAATAGAATGTTAGAATCAGAAATTTATTTAATATATTCAGCAAGCATTGTTAAACCGAAAATATATCAATCGAATCGGACAAACCGTAAATTTACAAAATCTTACATAAAAGAATTAGACGTTTCGACTGCACGCAGTCTTCTTCAGTGTTACATAAATTATCAAGTCATATCTTAACCGCTATTATATTACATTAATATCGTATCAAATTAATAATGTTAGAAATGTGTCACGTGTCGCAATGTCGTCGCAATGTCATATCTAATGTTTCGTCCATGAATCCTTTTGTGTAGAGATCCCTCTTAAGCTATAAAATTCTTTCCGTGAAATTTCTTCGTTTCTTTGCGAGAAATGATTAATAACGGTATGCACTGCGTATAATTAAGTCAATTAATAATCGGTCACAATTTATAAAATCTTACGTAATTGTTCGGCTTACTTTAAAATTTCTTTATGCTGATTTCACATTATTTTTAAAAAAACTTTATAACTGTTAGTTCGTTAAGATATCTCACTTTCAACTGTATCAAGTCAACAAGCTAAGAGTGTTTATATATATTAAGTTATTATGTAAAAAATGTTGATGTCTTGTTTGTCTTTTTAGTTGTCTATCGTCTGTTTGTTAACATGTTTAAAACATCAAAATAAGCCTCACTGAGCAGCTTAATATCATTGTTGGAATTAAGGCCATTTTTTTGCTCTTTGATATGTAACATCTCAGAGACAAGTCTCTTATGATAATTACTTTCCCTGTCTAAAATCTTTACATTATTCCAATCAATATTATGGTGTTCTTTTACTATGTGTTCCGAAATTACCGAGTGCTGAGTTGCCGAGTCAATTCATATATTAATAACATAAAATCCATAGACATACAATGTGTCTTAAACAAAACAAACTTAAATCCGATAAGAATCACACATAACTGTCATGCAACAATCATAAAAGAACCGGACATAAATATACATATAGAGGCAAAAAAATTTTTGAATAATAACACTCATCCATTAGAACATACAAACAAGAAGTGGTTCATTAACCTTTCAAATACTAACATTCCTCCCATGGTATCTTCCTTGTTACAAATGGGTAACAATTTCTGTCTTCCCAATTTTAATAAAAAATCAGCCATACATGAATTCATCAAAGACATAGAATGTAATGCAAGACGTAACAATATTAATAATTTGACAACTACACGAAATATCGCGATCACTAAATTTACACAACTTCTTAACTCGAACGAAAAAATGGGCTTAACACAACGGAAATTAATCCAGATGCACAAGAAAACTATGAAATTCAATAAAGATAACCTGCATATTATATACACACGCGCGGACAAAGGGAATATTACGGTGGCAATGGATAGATCGTATTATAGTAGCAAAATGGGTGATTTATTAAAAGATGTTAATACATACTTGACTTGGGAAAAAAATCTATGTAAAAAAATTGAGAAAGAACTTAATAAATTGATTAAGAATTGGCTTAAGAATGATTATATTTCGAAAAATGACTATTATAAACTTTATTCGAGCGATTCTGTCCTACCTAAGGCTTACGGATTACCCAAAATTCATAAAGAAGATATCCCATTTAGAATTATAATTTCATCCATAAATACGGCTTTATATCCTTTAGCGTCCTATTTACAAAAAATTATATCAACCGGTATTCTCACAACCAAGAGTCATATTAAGAACAGTTATGATTTGTACAACATGCTCTCTTATAAAAATATTGAGAATAATGATATATTGTATTCTTTAGACGTAGTTTCGCTTTTTACGAATGTACCTCTAGATCTGGCGTTAGATGGTATTGATAATAGGTGGGAACACATTGCTATTCATACAAGAATACCTAAAGTTGAGTTTATACAAGGAGTTAAACTTATTTTAAGTTCCTCATTTTTTACTTTTAACAACAAGATTTACAAACAAACCTTTGGGGTCCCAATGAGATCTCCTTTGTTACCTATTATCGCGGATATAGTGATGCAGGATCTGGAGAACACAGTTTTTAACGCATTAAATATTAATTGTACTTTCTATCTCCGATATGTTGATGACATATTGTTAGTTACATCTGCCGATAATATGAATCTAATCATCAATAGTTTCAATAAATATCATGATAGATTAAAATTCACAGTTGAGCGGGAGGTTAATCGTAGCCTAAATTTTTTAGACTTATTAATTAAAATATTTAACAATAGAATATATATGGATTGGTACCAAAAAGAAACTTTTTCAGGAAGAATATTATCATTTTACTCTAACCATTCACATTGCCATAAAATCGGTGTAATTTTTAATTTAGTTGACAGATGCTTTTTATTGTCGCATCCACAATTTTTCAACAAAAATTTAGAGTTAATTATTAATATATTACTTAGCAACGGTTATTCTTTGGATCTCATATTTAATAAAATTAATCACAGGTTGGGTTATCTTATTTTCAACAAAAACATCAAAGAAAAAACAAATCAATAATGGACTTACGAATAACACAAAAAAAGAAATAAGAACAAAAAAATTAATAGTTATTCCTTACATTAAAAAGATCGAAATGGTTGTCTCCTCGTTAAATAATTCTGACTATTTAGTGGGTTACAGATCTCTCAATAAACTAGACAAAATCATTAAGACACAAAAAGATAAAAATGAACAACCTTTTCATTCAAACGTTGTGTATAAGATCGGCTGCAAAGATTGCAACGCCTTATATGTAGGCCAAACGAAGAGACAATTACATACTCGGTTGAGGGAACATAGGAATAATATTAAATTAGACTCGACAAAGCACTCGGTAATTTCGGAACACATAGTAAAAGAACGCCATAATATTGATTGGAATAATGTAAAGATTTTAGACAGGGAAAGTAATTATCATAAGAGACTTGTCTCTGAGATGTTACATATCAAAGAGCAAAAAAATGGCCTTAATTCCAACAATGATACCGAGCTGCTCAGTGAGGCTTATTTTGATGTTTTAAACATGTTAACAAACAGACGATAGACAACTAAAAAGACAAACAAGACATCAACATTTTTTACATAATAACTTAATATATATAAACACTTTTAGCTTGTTGACTTGATACAGTTGGAAGTGAGATATCTTAACGAACTAACAGTTATAAAGTTTTTTTAAAAATAATGTGAAATCAGCATAAAGAAATTTTAAAGTAAGCCGAACAATTACGTAAGATTTTATAAATTGTGACCGATTATTAATTGACTTAATTATACGCAGTGCATATCGTTATTAACCATTTCTCGCAAAGAAACAAAGAAATTTCACGGAAAGCATTTTATAGCTTAAGAGGGATCTCTACACAAAAGGATTCATGAACAAAACATCAGATATGACACATTGCGACACGTGACACATTTCTAACATTATTAATTCGATATGATATTAATGTAATATAATAGCGGTTAAGATATGACTTGATAATTTATGTAACACTGAAGAAGACTGCGTGCAGTCGAAACGTCTAATTCTTTTATGTAAGATTTTGTAAATTTACGGTTTGTCCGATTCGATTGATATTTTTTTGGTTTAATAATGCTTGCTGAATATATTAAATAAATTTCTGATTCTAACATTCTATTTAATGCTCGTTATGCTGGTCTCTTTTACTATATTGATTGTTTCAACAATATGTAGTAGTAGTAGTAGTAGATAGGTAGTGAGTGGTTCCATGACTAGGCCCCCGACGGCACCTAGATCTAGCGAGATCCATTGTGTCTCCTCATTCTTGACTTTAAACTGGGTGATGTGTACTCAGCCCAGAGTTCTCCACTAGGCTTATGAGTTCCACCACCCTTGTTTTGTCTAATTCTTGGGATTTAAGAAAACTTTTTCCTGAATCTCTTTCTAGCCAGAGCCGGACATTGGCCCAGAATATGAATGCTGTTCTCTTTTACCTCCCCGCATAGTCGACACTCCTTCCTGTCTGCGAGTCTGATATTGAATAGGTGGGCTTTGAGTATTGGTGAATGTCCTGTCAGCAGTCCTATCCCCATCCTCAATTTCTGCCTATTTAGTGTGAGTAGTTCTTTGGTTCTGTTACCATTTATGTCTTTCATCAGGAATTTAGCCTGTCGGCAGGATTTCAGATTTTCCCACCTGGCCTTATGTTGTTTGTCTATACTGTCCCTGATGAAGTTTTTGCCCATTGTAAAGGGCACTCCCACCTCCCGGCTATATGGTGCTTTGCTAGCCCCTTCTCTAGCCAGTGAGTCTGCTATTTCGTTTCCCGGTATGCCCTGATGCCCGGGTACCCAGACTAAAGTTACTTTATTTGTACCACACAGCTCCTCCAGCGCTAGCATGCAGTCCCATACCAAGTATGACTCGGTGGTCGTACCCGCCAACGCCAGAAGGGCTGCCCTACTGTCTGAGCAGATATATATTTTCCTGCAATTTGTTCCCTTGGTTAGGTTCAGTTCGGCACATCTGAGGATGGCGAGCATCTCTGCCATAAAGACCGTGCAGTCGCCTCCCATTGGAATACTCTCCCTATGGTTTTCCCCAGGTCCATATACTCCTGCTCCAAAGCAATTGTTTATGCCTGATCCGTCCGTGAACCACATGTCCACCTTTGTGTCCATGATCCCGCCCGGTTTCAGCCACTCGTTTCTATCAGGTATCCATAATTTAAAATGTTTTACCAGTTGATACTTTCTTGTGGTTCTGTCCTGTTTTCCCTCAATAGGGTACTTTTGGAGAAGACCTAGCCTGGTGTGTCCCAGTCCTGTGTTTCTCCATTCACCCTGACATTTCAGGCGGTATGCCGTGATATTGGCTGATTTTATCACGGCCAAGCCTATAGGCGTAACACTGAGTGCTATTTCAAGCGCCTCTGTGGGTGTGGTTCTCATGGCCCCTACTGCAGCCCTTAAGTAGTTACCTTGCAGGCTTCTAAGTAGTTTCTCCACCTCCCCTTTATTTATTCTCGTCCACCAGACGACTGACGCATATAGCAGCCGCGGCAGCAGGACCGCCCTGTACAGCCACAATGCTGCACCAGCGCCGATGCCCCACGACTTGCTCATTGCCCTTCTGCACATCCACATGGATGCATAGAACTTTTTCCTTTGCTCTATGAGATGTTTTCCCCAGCTAAGCTTAGGATCTAGAATCAGTCCCAAGTATTTCACCGAGTTCGTAAACGGTATTTCCTTTCCCCAGAGTTTTAACGTCTTTATGGGTTCAGGTTTATATTTTCTGGTGAAGACCATAATATTTGTCTTGCTCGGATTAACCGTTAGACATCTGTTCTCACACCAGTTTTGCACAATCCTTAAGGTATCCTTTGCTTGGTCCCTTAGTGTGTTGAGAAATGGTCCTCTAACCACAATGGCCACGTCATCAGCATAGCCAAAGGTCGAGAAACCTTTCCTCTGTAGCTCCTTTAGCAGGTCGTCTATCGCTAGACACCACAACAGAGGAGATAAAACTCCCCCCTGTGGGCAGCCTCTCGTTGGTTTTCCTCTGATAGAGATATCTTGGCACTCCACCGTCAAGCATCTGTCCACTAGCATGTCTTCTATCCAGTCCACCAGTGGTTCTTGTACACCATGTCTAATCAGTGCCTCCCCTACCACCTCGTGTGAAGTACTATTGAAAGCGCCCTCGATGTCCAGGAAGATTCCGATCGCATAGCCCTTTGCCTCCAGCTGACTCTCAACTTTGCCTATCAGGTGATGTAGGGCGGTTTCGGTAGACCTGCCCTCCCTGTAAGCGTACTGAGAGTCGGCTAGAGGTTGTTGTATTAGAGAGTTGGACTTGAGAAATCTGTCCACCAGTCTCTCTAAGGTCTTCAATACGAAGGACATAAGGCTAATTGGTCTATAGTCCTTTGCCCTGACGTGATCGTTCTTGCCAGGTTTAGGTATAAAAACCCTCTTGGTTTCTCTCCACTTCTGGGGGACATGTCTAAGGGCAATACTTGCTCTGTAGATTTTTGTCATTGGGCTTAACAAGCTGCTCTCAACAATATACGAGCGAATATTAAATTTATGTTAATCAAAAATTTAACTATATTTTCCGATTCCAAATCCGTTTTGGAAGCGCTAAAGAATATTAGTTTTAGCAATAAGACCTCATATTTGATAACTGAAATTAGACACCTCGCCAAGGAGTTATCTGAGAGTGGTAGAAACCTAAAACTAATTTGGATTTCCAGTCACTGTGGAATCACAGGGAATGAGATGGCTGACAAGCTGGTCAAGGCACAGTATATACTGTGGTCAAGGAGGCTCCTAAATCGGAAATTGACTTTCCATTGTGTACTTTTACAAATAACTTTAGAGTTAAATGGAAAGAAGACTTATTTAATTTCTTCTTCAAATGGTGCGAAACTACAGGCAAATCAAAAGCCACTTGGTACATGGAAAATTGCTTAACGCATAATAAAAATCCCTGGTTTCATGACTTCATATAATCTCAACATATCTCGTAAGGGAATGGTATCCATCTCAATGATGAGATGTGATCATACCTCTCTTTTAGAGAGTCTCCATCGTTTCTCTATTGTTCCGTCGCCAAACTGCCCAGTCTGTGAATGTCCGGAATCTATTGACCACATTTTGTGGCAATGTGATCGGTTTGAAATACAAAGAACTGCATTAATTAAAGGTATAACAGAGCATATGGGTCTGCTTCCTATTCCAGCCAGGTCTCTTCTTACTCAAACACATAAATATAACATAGTCCTCGCTCTGGATTCTTTTATTAGGTGTATCAATTACAATATCTAACGGGAAAGTCATTTTATTTAGTCCTTGACTCGTTAGTCACATAGTACTAAAACCTTAAGAATTTAGTATACCAAAGATTTATAAGATTTTTAATCCTTTAACATATATATAAGATAATTTTTTTCCTTTTGTATTGTTTTTAAAGTTGATCTATGTATTATTTTATATCTGTTTTAGTTTTAGTCTAATTTATTTTATTTTTAGTTTAGTTTAGATTAGTAAGTACCCTGCCGAAAATGGTCGATCAAAACCGATTAAAACGTAATCCGTTTTAATCGGTTTTAATCGGTTTAATCCGCGCCCGGATTAAAAAGTAATTGATTTTAATGCGGAACAAATTACAATCAATTTTAATATCGCTTTCGCGAATTATTTCTAATCCGAAATCATTACATTCTAATACAGATTGGTGTCAATCTAAATAAACACAAATAATCGGATAGATATATTTACGATTACTCACCCGAAATTCATTCATCGTAATAGTTCAAAAGATTTGTTCTTTTAAGGCCCTTGAATACTCAATTGATTATTCATTATTTTATTAGAAAACATCTTTATTTTCATATAAAAGCCCATTCTACAATACATGGAGTAAGAAGTAAGAAGTAAGAAATACGAAATGGGATTTGCCCATTTCCTTACTTCTGATTTTTGATTTGTTGAAATCTTACTCTTACTCCTTATACTCCATGTATTGCAGAATGAGCTTAAGACGCAAGAATCTTTTTGATATGTTTTCTCGCTTCTGGCGTCATCAATTCAAGATGACTACAGTGAATATTCAAGGGCCTTAAATATTAGTTTTTGTTTATGTTTAAATAATTTTGTGTTTATTTTTATTTTAGTTGTGTTTATTTCATTTCCAATTTCAATACAAATTGTTTGTATTACTTGAAAGTTTGATACCATTCAGTTATATGAACTGTTATTCATTTATCATAAGTTTATTTACGTTTTGTTATAATATCAGTTTATTTTAAGGTTTTAAAACTAGTTTTAAAGAAAACTCAACCAAGCAATAATATTGTTTAAAATATATTACACGACAGTATTCTTGTAGAATATGTGATAATTAAATATGTGATTTAATTAAAATAAAGTTTACACGAAATATAAGCAAGACATTTGACATTATTTTAATTGTATATCGCGATGTAATCCGCAAAATCGTAGAATTTTGAATAGCAACGGATTATTTTTGTCGGATTATTCCAACAGATTCACATCGCATTAAAACTGATTTGATGCAATTATATAATATCGGATTGAGGTGGATGTATATAATCTCATTAATCCGTCAGAATATGATATATTTTCAATCGGTTTTAATACTGTATTTTCGGTGCAGAAATCCCGATCGATTCAGATTACTTCTTATTTTAATCGGTTTTAATCGACCATCGGCAGGGTAGGGACAACTTTTCGCTGTTAATTCTAGTTTAGTTCGTATAATTGTCAGTTTTCGACTATTTGTCTGTTTCCGACTAATTGTTTTTCTCTGTATCGCTTTTGTAATTACTAACTAATGTAAAAATAGAGATGCCTCAATGCCTCTGTAAAACTGCCATTAGTCGATAAGTTAAAATTCGATTTGTACTACTGGCGCTGTATGGCCCTTGGATCATAGCGGACCTATGCTTATTGCTGAATAAAAAAAAACATTTATAAAATTTTTAGCAAAAAAATAATTTTTCTTTTTAATAGAGACAGATACCATAGCAGTGGACAAGTCAAAGGTTAACTTCTCGCTTCATAACGATGAAGATGCATTCCTATTGACATTTAAAAAAAAAAGTCTGTCTAATTTGCTTTGTCCTCGTCTTCTCTCTGTTCAGTTCACTCTAAGACTCATACCGATTGACAATTTAATTATGTATTGACACATCGCTAATTTTTATAGTTTTTTAATAATGTGAATTTATTTTTGCTTTAACACTTCATTTATTAGAAATTTAATTATATATTGTTACACTAAGGAAGACCAAGTAGGGTCGAAACGTTTATACAAAGATTCTTGTTAATTAAATGTTTTATATTTAAATAAAGATATCAGGGAATCAATTGACCAATACTGGCTAAGGTGAAAAATCTTTTATTGAAAAAGACGCAACGTTTCGACCCCGAATTAGGTCCTCTTCAGGCTGTTACAAGAAAGTGGTAAAACCTAATAAATGATCATGATGTCAATTTCTTGTCTACGATCAGAGCATGACAAGATATCAGTAATACACGAACAGAAATGCTCACTCTGACATATAACATTACATTGATTTATATTTAGTTTATAGTTTTATATTTAGTTAAAGAATTTAATCGTTATTTCATCTCATTAATATATACACCTAAGATTTGCTCGTTTAGTTGGTCTAATATTAACAAATTCTTTTGCGTTGAATTATTTAATATATTTTTTTATCTCGATTATATTCGTATGCAGACTATGTTATTAGCCGCTAGAATTTAAATCATTTGACATTTGCGCAAATGATTTCTGCGTAGACGCTTGACGCTTGATGCTGCCACGTAAAGGCACCTTAACGCGGCGAAGGCGCACGCGAGAGAGCACAAAGAGAGAGATAGCGCATCGACAAGATGACGCGAGGCAAGAAAAAAATGATGACGCGATGCTAATTCTAAAGTGCTTTAATATTTTTTTAACAATTTCTTTATTTATTTACTTAATAATATAAATTCTATTTATAATTCAAAAGGAAACAAGAGGTAAGGAGAGGGTTTAATCCTAAAATAATTACACAATATATAATATATAAAAATATTTATTCATAACAAATGTGTTTGTATATGTGTAAAAAATCCCGCACTAATTATAGGGAAAAATCTATCTCGGTCAAATCAGTTGGTTTTTTCATATGTTGTAGTTTATGATCTACTGAACAAAAGATGTAATGGCCACAATAATGGACAGTTATCGAGTTATAACCAGTCAAACATGAAAAACTTGGACTCCCGAATAGTCAAATCTCGTAAAGTATTGATTTTTTGGTAAAATGTGTGAAACAAAAATAGTAAAGTTTTACAAAATCTGTTGACATTATTCTGGTGACATTATTTTTGATTAAACGAATAATATGTTCAAAGAAAGCACATCAAATTAAAACGAGGAAACAGAATTTTGGAGGACTTGCCATTCAATTTAAAAATGATAAGTTTCACGGAAAAATGACTGCAGATATGGTTTATGGCTTGCAAACTGAGCCTATCGCGAGAAACTGTTTTTGCAATATAACTGGATTAAAAGTACATACAATCGGTCTCGTTATCAAAATGACTCAGCCATTTTAAGCAGCAAATCCTGATGGTATCATTCTGGAAGATAAATCTCTTTTAGAAATTAAATGTCCTGCTACATGCAAAAACAGTAAAATTATAGATCGAGAAAATAATATATTAAACGTTCCTTATCTATTGTTTAATTCTAAGGGAAATATAGAACTTAAAAAGTCTCATATTTATTATACGCAGATACAAGTTTCTATGTATGTAATAGGCTTAACCAAGTGCCATTTTTTGTATATTCCAAAGATGACTACGTACATTTAGAAATTCAAAAAGACGAACTTTTTTTAATGCAATATATACCAAAGATAGAACAGTTTTATTTTAAATATCTGCTTCCTCAATTTAATAATTTAATAGTTTAAAGTTTCTTCTTTGTTGCGTTCTTCAATCAAAGGAGGGAGACTGTTAGCAATAATACAACATGTGTGCATAATTGCATCTATGTAAGGTAATAAATCTATTGAAATGTGACTCAAAATTTTAGACAATTTCACTCGCTAAATAGCTCTTTCAACGTGTATTCTTACAGAAGCTATACTATATCCTTCTTCAACTTCTTCATCAGAAAATTGTGGATTCAGCAAATGGGAGAATCACTAGCGTAGCATTTCGTTTACCTAATTCAGATTGAATCTGAGGAAATCCCTTGTCTGCCAAAACTAGATCATTAGGCTCAATCAAATTCAAAAAACCACAATCATTTGTTATAAAACTGTCAGTTGATTTTTCCCCATAAGCTTTTAAAACTTTGCAGATATAACCATCAGGAGTAATAGCAATTAAAAATTTAACCATAAATCTGCCTTTATAATTAGAGTACTCTCTATTGAGGACTCTCTATTCTACAGTTCGTGGTGTATCAGTAAGTATTTCTGTGCAGTCTATAATAAATACATCTGCAATTTGGATATTTAGAAAATGTTATAGGCAAATTTTTTTTAACACTTTCTTTAGAAGGCCAAAAAATCCATGTTTTTGTTTTCTTGGTTAAAGTTTGCAAAACTTTAAAGAAAATTCTTGCAGTAGTCTTGTGAATGTGAAATAGATCGCCAAGAGCACAGAAAGTAATCCCTAGTTTTAATTTCATTAGGAAAAGTAATAATCTATTTTCTTTTCCTAGCGTTCTGTAAAAGACAGGTTGTCCATCTTTACCTAACTCTATTAAATTTAATAAAACATCAAAAAAATTGTGTGATATTCCAGCTAGCTCACGCATAGATGAATCTGTTTTAACATCTGCAAAACCCGTAAATCCTGGATTCTCTCTCATTTCAATATCGGGCCCACATTTTTTCTCTGTCGTAGTTTTAATTAGCTTGTCAATGATGATATTACGGTATTTTTGCGGCTGTTAAATACAAATTTCTGTTTGAGTACATATATCATTCCAGCAAAAAATATATTGACATCATTTATAAAAGGTGTCATGCAAGGGTCTGTTTGAATTCCAATGCTTTCCTTTTTCTTCTCCATTTCTACGACGACTGTAATTTAAAATAAAAAATTTTTTATTATATAATTTCTTATTCATTATTATTATTATTATATTATTTATTTATTTATTTATTTATTTATTTATTTATTTATATAATGTTAATAATTTATATCCTTTAAATTAGTACTAACTCGTTTCCTCATATTCTTCATGTTTAGTAGAAATTACTGCTGCAGCTTCTTTATATATATTACGTTTTTTAAGTACCTGAGCTCTTTCTATATTTGACTTTTTTCTTTATAAAATAAAGGATAGATGATTGATGGAACGTATGCTTCATCATACATATTCTCTGATTTCTTCCCGCCCACAAAGTGAGCACTGCATACACAAGAATTTGAGCCAGTCATCCAAGGTTTGCCATCTACAGTTCTATGAAACAATTATTATTAGATATATATTTAAAAATGTAATAAAAATAATTCTGTATTTTATTTATATACACATTATAATATAATTATAATATTATTATAAATTATTTTTAAATCATACATTAACATTGATCATACTTACCGTCTCCTAACGGCTTGAATCCATCGTTTCTTTCTTTCTATTTCATAACTTTTTGATGGAAAACAATAAAAATTTAATTCGGGATTTTTAGCTTCTGTATTTCAAAATTATTCGTTCAAATAGAAATTGCAGTTTTGTTGGCAAAACAACCAACAAAACCGCAATTTCTATTTGAACGAATAATTTTGTTATTCGAAGCCATAATTCACATTTTCCCTCGATCTCCAAGTGAATTCAATATAATAATAATATGAACTTTCGTTGTAATTTTAATTACTAATTTAGTTATTTGTAAATGGACGATGACACCATACAAAAATACGAATAACAGAGAATACAATACTTATGTGTAAACAAAGACGTAATTGCATATAGAAGCTATTTGCGGGAATTTGTATTTAATTGAATTAAATGGATATCATGTGTCAACTCTCTTTGATTCACCCTTGTGTTGCCCAATTTTGCCGACAGGACGACGCTGCAGGAGATACGCTGTAGGCATGCGCCTATTTCCCCTTATGCGCCATATTGTTGGAATAGCGGAGATAGCCAATAGCGCCTCTCCGCCTTCTCCTCCAACGCTTGAAATATCGGGGACTAACGGTTTTCTGCCGTAGAGACATCATTCCCTCTCGTCTCTCGTTACTGGCTATTGACTGTATCTGATATCTTGAGTACATTTATAATAAATATCAGTTGCTATAAAGAGGAGTCCCTTCCATCGTGGTCAACGAGTATTCTATGGCGTAAGGTCAATTAACCGCCACAGTGGTGACCCCGACGTGATTTTCGTCACCGTTGAACACGACACGAAGGATCCCGGCATTCACGTTGGCGAGAACAAAGCCACCGCTGTCGCATTAAAAATCGTAACGCAGTCCATCAAGCTGTTCCTGCCTCAACCAGTAGCCGAGCAGTCCACCTAGTGAATTTCGTCTCGGCAAGGGGCCGATAATATTCAGCACTTCTCGCCGACCTGTGAGGACATTGCGTGAAGCCACCGTCACCGGCGCCTTTTGCTTCCTCCTATTGTAAACCGGCATGTCTTCTTCGTCATACAACGCAACTCAGCGAGCGTCAAGACATCCTATAGCGTTCAAAATTCTGCGCATTATCGTGTGTAAGGACACCATTTTTTAGTCAGTAAGCCGTTGAAATCGAGCTCGCCGCGAGTGTTTTGTTCTTCAACCGTTTGACTTCCGCGTGACAGTATTTTGTCCAAACGATCGTGTTAATTTTTTGTAGTTGTTACTATCGGTGCTATTATCGTCCTTTCCGCACGTGTAGTTAGTAGCTGGTTTTAGTACGCGTGCGTTCTATATATATTATATTTGTTATATATGTAAGTTCGGCTTGTAAACGAGCGATAGTCGGCCTAAACTCACCCTCGAGGGAATCATGTGTTATTGGCATAGTGGAAACGTGGTACTACTTATGTATATATATATATATATATATATATATATATATATATATATATAAGCAAAAGGCGCCGGTGACGGTGGCTTCACGCGACGGCCTCGCAGGTCAGCAGAACGTGCAGAATGCTAGCTTAAGGCGCCGGTGACGGTGGCTTCACGCAATATCCTCACAGGTCGGCGAGAAGTGCTGAATATTATCGGCCCCTTGACGGGTAGTACCACGTTTCCACTATGCCAATAACACATGATTCCCTCGAGGGTGAGTTTAGGCCGACCATCGCTCGTTTACAAGCCGAACTTACGACACGCGCTCAGAGCGCAGACGGTCCTATCCGCAATACCGAACCACACGATGCAGGTGCTTCTCACCATGCTCAGCGTGTCGAAGCATTTTATCGCGTACCAAAAATTTCGCCATTTTTCAAGGCTGATCCCGCGCTGTGGTTTATTCAAGTCGAAGCTTCCCTTTGTAACGCGGGTATAACTAATCAAATTACAATGGCCGACACGGTAATCTCTCACTTAGATGTGGAAGCCGTTTCATTCATCAGCAATTTAGTCTCAGCTCCCGATCCGGATAATCAGTATAACATTATTAAAGATCGTATTATATCCACCTTCGCGATTTCCTCAGAGGCGAAACTGCGACAGTTACTTAAAGGACAAATTATGCTAGATGGTAAACCTTCGCAAATACTTGCACGCATGCGCAACCTGAGCGGATTCTTCTGTAGCGATTCAGTACTCTGCTCAATGTTTCTCGAACTTTTGCCAGAGAATTGCCGTGCAATTTTAGCTGCCGCGAAAACTAATACCCTTCAGGAAATGGCTCAACTAGCTGATACTATTGTAGACTCTATAGGTCACACGCCCCTATACATCGAGCTATAAGCTCACTCAGCATCGCCCGATGTTGCGTCTTCTTTAATTGCTAGTTCGTCCAAAGTTAGAGAATTAACAAAAGCCTTACGTAAGCTATTATCGCGAGATAGATCCCGCTCACGTTCACGACCGCGCCCTCCCAAACTATCACCTCGTCGGAGATCTAGTCCGCGTAGCAATGATGGCCTCTGCCATATCTATCGCAAGTACGATGAAAAAGCCAATTACTGCCGCAAGCCTTGCTCTTGAAAGCCTTCTTCCGACGAGGCGTCAAACTAACAGGGCCTTCCTCTACTGAGGCGATGATCGAAAGTCCCGTTTCCTCTAAACGTGCATGACAAGAAGACGGGCAACATCTTTCTAGTCGATTCTGGCGCAGAAATATCGTTATTTCCTGCCCCCTCTAAACACAATTTACGCCCCTCTGGCAATAAATTATTCGCAGCAAATAATACAACTATTGACACATTTGATTCCATGCACCTTACTCTAGACCTCGGTATCCGTCGCCCTATTACGTGGAATTTTTTAGTTGCCGCAGTCCCATTTGCAATAATAGGAGCTGATCTTATCACTCATTTTAATTTGCTCATCGATCTCAAACGACGACGTCTCATTGATGAGACAACGGGCCTTTACATCTCCGGAGCTCTTAAATCAACTTCCGTGTTTTCGGTTCACATAAGCAACCCGGCGCACAAATACGCGCCAATAATCGCAGATTTTCCCAAAGTTTTCGGTGCCGCGCAAGCTATCCCTCTCGAATCGCGTGGCGTTTATCATCACATCGTAACCACCGGCCCTCCGGTAGCCGAATGTGCCCGCCGTTTGCCCCCCGACAAATTGAGAGCGGAAAAAGCTGAATTTAGACGATACTGTAAAGACGGTATTTGCAGATCATCCAGCAGCCCATGGACAAGCCCGATTCACCTAATTAAAAAGAAAAACGGTGAATGGCGCGTCGTCTGCGGCGGTTATCGTCGTCTCAATGCAGTTACCGTACTCGACCGCTATCCAGTATCGCACTTACATGACTTCGCGTCCGCATTACATGGCAAAACAATTTTTACCTTGTTAGACCTTTCGCGAGCCTTTCATTAAATTCCCGTTGCGCCAGACGACATTCCAAAAACTTCCGTAATTACCCCCTTTGGACTATTCAAATTTTGTGCTATGACCTTCGGATTACGCAACGCCGGGCAAACTTTCCAGCGATACATTCATCGTGCTCTTGGCGACTTGGAGTTTGTTTTCACCTTTTTCGATGACATTCTCATAGCTTCCATATCCGAGGCGGAGCATGTGAAACATCTTCGAATTGTCCTCCAACGACTTGAAGAATTTCATATCCGCGTTAATTAAAATAAGTGTGTTTTCGGGGTACCTGAATTCGTGTTTCTCGGGCATATCATCACACCGCTAGGATTTAAGCCCACTTCAGAAAAAGTCGAGGCTATTAACAACTACCCTAAACCTCGCACGGTCGAAGAACTACGCCGCTTCCTCGGAATTATTAATTTTTATCGGCGATGCATTCCCAATGCCGCAAAAACACAAGCTCTAAGCGGACAATGAGCATCTTTAGCTTCTAAGCGGAGCTTGTGTTTTTGCGGCATTGGGAATGCATCGCCGATAAAAATTAATAATTTCGAGGAAGCGGCGTAGTTCTTCGACCGTGCGAGGTTTAAGGTAGTTGTTAATAGCCTCGACTTTTTCTGAAGTGGGCTTAAATCCTAGCGGTGTGATGGTATGCCCGAGAAACACGAGTTCAGGTACCCCAAAAACACACTTATCTGAATTAACGCGGAGATGAAATTCTTCAAGTCGGAGCATATATTACCAATGCGCGCAAGCGCGATAAGCGTGAAATAGTTTAGTCATCGGAAGCCGAATCCGCTTTTCAGAAATGTAAAATCGAATTATCCAATGCTGCCTTGTTAGTATACCCATCTGAGTCAGCCAAAATTAGACTAGTCACCGACGCTTCCGACTTCGCCATGGGCGCAGTACTTGAGCAGTTGTGCCAAGGTTCTTGGAAACCGCTAACCTTTTTCTTTCGCAAGTTCACCCCTACGCAACTTAAATACAGCGCGTATGATAGGGAACTAACTGCGATCTACGATGTTGTACGGTACTTTAAACACTTCATTGAAGGCCGCGATTTTAGCATACTAACCGACCATAAGCCTCTTACACATGCGCTAAACCAAAAATCAGACAAGGCGTCACCGCGTCAAATGCGATACCTGTCCTACATCGCGCAATTTACCACAAAAATTATTCACATTTCCGGTGAACAGAACGTAGTTGCCGATCCTCTATCACGCGTCGAAGCTTTAAGCTTTTCCGACCAGATCACACCGCAAGAACTCTCTACCGGGCAAAACAACGACACTGAATTAGCTGAATTACTTAAGTCTCCCAGATGCTCATTGTGAATGCTCTCTTAAAAGACTGACCTGGGGACCTGATCGCACTCTGCTTTATTGCGACTTAACCAACGAGTACATTCGTCCGTATATCCCTGTTTCTTTACGCAATAGAATTATAACTATGTACCATGCGCCGTCGCACCCCAATGCCAAAGTAACGGATCGTTTAATCCGTCAGCGCTACATTTGGCTGAACTTGCACCGCGAAGTCGCACGGCATTGCAAATCCTGTATGGACTGCCAGCAGTCCAAAATCTCGCGCCATGTCAAGTTAAACCCTGACAAATTCGTTGCTACCGACGGTCGCTTTACTCACGTCCACGTCGACATAGTTGGACCGTTGCCGCCGAGTGAAGGCTACCAATATCTGCTCACCATAATTGATAGATTTTCGCGCTGGCCCGAGGCCGTACCGTTACAGGATACATCTGCGTCTTCCATCGCTCGCGCATTTTACGGTAACTGGGTATCTTGTTTTGGTTCCCCAATGATCATCACCACCGATCAAGAAGCCCAATTCGAATCCCAGTTGTTCACTTCCTTACTTTCGTGTATCGGCTTGCAGCGTATTCGGACCACCCAGCGTCGAATGGCATAGTGAAGCGTTGGCACTGTAGTTTTAAGACCACAATAATGTGCCATGCCGATTCCCGGTGGACACGTACACTTTCAACAGTATTATTAGGATTACGTATGCATTTGCAATTAGACACCGGAGCATCCCCAGCCGATTTTTTGTACGGAACATCATTACGCGTACCCGATGAATTCCTTTTATCGCCAAATTTTAAGCCGGACCCATAAATTTTCCTCGAAGACTTTCGAGAATACATGCGCTCTGTTAAACCTGTGCTTGTAACGCATAATTATAATTCAATTCAAGTTTATTCCGGACTCCCTTAGAGGTTGCCGGGGCGTTTTCAAGGGACCGCCAAACCCGTTACATCCTCCTTTTCTCGTTACAATATGTTACATATGCGGCGCTTTTTTCTGATAGGAGCGTTCCCGAACCTTTACAATCCTCCTCTAACCACTCATTACAATTCCATATCAATTCCCTCTGGCACTTTTTTCTGATAGAAGCGTTCCCAAACCTCTACAGTTCCTTTTTATTCCATTCACACCTTCTTTTCCCTTTTCCTCCTTTTTCCATCTCCTTACTCCTCGTCTCCAAATCCTCTCCTTCCCTTTTTCCACTTTCTCCTTCTCCTTCCAGCCGAACCTGCCTTCCTCCTTCTCCTCACTTCTCCATCTCCTCCTTCTTCACCTTTTTCCTGGCAGGTATGTGGGATGATTGGCTCGAATTGGATTCGAACCTGGGACCTTAGGTATACTGTCTTACGACTTAACCCACTGATCTACCATTTCACCTCTATAACGCATAATTATAAGTCAAGAGCATTTTTCTTCGAAGATTTAGCTTCGTGTACACACGTATTTATGTTAGCCAAAGCAAAAAAGTCATTAGAGCGACCATATTCTGGTCCCTATAAAATTTTGGAACGCAACACCGATCGTGTTTACACGATAGAAATTAACGGTAGTCCTCGCAGTGTTTCTGTGGAAAATTTAAAACCCGCATATTTCGTTCCGGATACGGTACTTCTACCAGAGTTACCTCAATCGCGCGATCCACAACCTTCTACTAGCTTTAAGCGTTCTGTAACATTTAGTGATAAGCGAGTGTGTAAATTAACGACTCCGTCTAGTCCATCTAAAGCTTTGCGTCCAATTTTAAAAACATATTCGCGCCTAAAATAATTAATATATTTTATATTAAGCATAGTTTTAAGTTTTCAAATATTATATTATAATGTTTCATTTTATTTTGGGGGAGGAGTACTGTAGGCATGCGCCTATTTATAGCCAATAGCGCCTCTCCGCCTTTTCCTCCAACGCTTGAGATATCGGGGACTAACGGTTTTCTGCCGTAGAGACATCATTCCCTCTCGTCTCTCGTTACTGGCTATTGACTGTATCCATTGTCTTGAGTACATTTATAATAAATATTAGTTATTATAAAGAGGAGTCAAAGTAATCCCTTCCATCGTGGTCAATGAGTATTCTATGGCGTAAAGTCAATTAACCGCCACAACACAACAGGCGTATAATTAACAGACATTAGACAATTCATCAGTACGTTAGAGTATTTGTTTTGTGTCCAAAAAATTTTCAATTTCGATGTTATTAGTTACGTGAATGTCAAAAATAGACTGATATGTAATCATATTTTCATGTATTTTTATATACAATGACTATGACTTGTCAGTTAATTTTTCAAGAATATCAAAATACTAAAATAGCTACTATCAAGCAATTCAATGTCTTCTCGCACGAAAAAAACTACAAGAATACGAAAAAATTACTGATATAATAATAGTTTTTCAATAATATGTTATTGGTATACCAGTAATTTTTTCGTATTCTTGTAGTTTTTTTTCGTAAGGGTTTATTGGAATTAATACTGTTTTTATATGTAACATTTCAGATACGAGTCTTTTATGATTTTTTTCCCGATCCATAATTTTCACGTTTTCCCAATCAAAGGTGTGTCGTTCATTTAAAATGTGTTCTGATATCACTGAATGTCTTTTGTGAGTCTAACTTATATAAATGTTGTTCATGTCCTTTAATTCTGATGCACAATTGTCTTTTTGTCTAACTTACATATGATGCATCACAGTTTTTGCAATTTATTTTGTAAATTATATTAGAATTTTTTTTACCTTACGTAAAAAAAATTTCAGAAAAAATTGCATTAGTGGTAAAAAAAGATTCTTTGATCAGTGACAAAAAAATTGGATACCGTTGTATTAAGAAGTTGAATGGCTTTATAAGAGCAGTACAAAAAGATGAAAATGATCAAAACAAAAATTCGAAACAAAGCTTCTCCTTTACAAAGAAACAAAAAATTATTCCTTTTTTAATTAAAAATATTTTATTAATTAATAAATTTTCAATTTCAGTTATAAAAAACATAACGTATTTTTATTTATTTTTATGAAACAATAATATGTATACATATACATATATAAAAGTGGTTTTTTTATTTTTGCTAGTCACTGTAGGTACTACTTTCCTTGAATTTGTATACTATATATGATGTAAGTCTAAAAAAAAGTTTAAAAGTTTTCGAATGTTCCTTAAAAATTCTAAAATAATCAAGTCTATTCACAACGTTAATAGGTATTTTTATTCTTTGTATTTTTTTATATAAAATAATTATATAATATTATGTCATCATATATAAATATCTACTCAAGTTGTACAATTAATGTTACTAAGTTTGTAAAACTAATGCAAAAAGTAATTATGCTAAAATTGATGGAATTATGTATAAATAAAAAATAACGTTAATTCATGTAATTATCAAATACATTACTGCTTCATGATATGAGTTATAAGAACTGTGTATTTTATATTTATATATATATATATATATATATATACGCGCGCGCGTGTTGTGTGTGTGTAATATTAGATAAAAATTTGTATAATATTAAATTTATTTAACGAGAACTCGAACTTTTCAAAAAATGAGATTACAAATTGTGCAATTATAATAACACAGTCAATATGTTTACACATATACCTTCAATAAAAATAAGGCGAGAAAATAAATAAATAATAAATAATAGAGATTTTTCTGTGGGTGACAAAATGTTACATTTTGCACAATATGGTAACAAACTAAAAAGGTTAACATTAAATATTACAATTTGTTATAACTCTTTCTTACTTTTATGCAATATTAAAGAAGAAAGGAATGAAACAATTTATATATATATATGTATGTATGTATGTATGTATATATGTATGCGTGCGTGCTTGCGTGCGTGCGTGCGTGCGTGCGTGCGTGCGTGCGTGCGTGTGTGTGCGTGTGCGTGCGTGTGTGTATGTGTGTGTGGTAAAAAACTTACATACACAACAGAGAAAATGACCTCCAGAGTCATTAATTTATACAATTGGAAATGTATATAGAGTTAAAAAAGGTAGTTCCTACAAAAAGGCAAGAACTATGTTGTGTAAGTGTATATACAATATATGCATAGTTTAAAAAAATGACTAATATGTAAAAATCTCTTTTGTATCTGTCAGATTTTTCTTTTTTTTAAGTTTATAGTAACGCGCTAATTCTTACATTTGTACATAATAGATAAATTAATGATTGCCACGCTCACTCATCGAGTCACAAGATATGTCAGAGGCATCATGCTTTAATCGTCTCGTCAATGTACACTCATCTAACATCCTAGTGTTGTCATAATTGCCTAATCTTCGCGATAATGTACCCGACAGATTAATACTATCCGTCATTAGTAGACTGGCGCTTTTATGATTTTCTATATTTTCATTACCGTTCCTCTCCGATTTGTCAGATCTTAATGTATTGTTTAAACTATGATCAAATTTTCTGAGATCATTTTGAATACTTTTGATAGTATCGTTGCTGTTCTCGTACCTTCGCATTAAGTTGCTCTCATTCTCGTATCTACGATTAATGGAATCTGAATCGAAACACTTTCTAAAAGTGTCGTCGTATCTTTGATTCTCAACAATCTTCCTAGAGAACGCAGTGTCATAATGTTCCATCTCTATGCATCGTTGATTTACGCTGTCCAATTCGTACGTCCGCTTCGTTAATTGATTATCAAATCCTGCTCTACTAGCTAAGTGGAGGTAGTTGTCATCACCAATGGGAGCTTGTCTATAGAAATATAATATATTATTGTTTTTGATTCCTTAATTTTCTTGCTTAATTTTCGCAATAACATCGCGTTTGGCTCTATGGCCGAGAAGGAGGAGGTATATATTGTGTTTTATATTAAAAGAGCCGATCTAATTCTTATTATTGATTATTATTTTTTGTAAATATTCTAATCCAATAAATACGATGATCAAAATAACATAAGAATATATTTAAAAAAACATGTTCTTGATGAAATAATCAAGCTTACTTGCTGCCGTATTTGGTGTCACGTGCCAGTCTTCTAAAATAGGCTCTATGTTCACGTTGCAGTGCATACGCAGCCTCTCTAAGGGCGTTTAAAGTCTTGAAACAAGAAGGTACATCTTCTATAGGTGATCCTCCGTCTGGTATAACACATATATCACTAGCACCATAAACTGCTTGGCATTCGCATGCATTCATTAATGTTTCGAGGCGTGGCATGTTTGTAAAAATTAACGAATGTATCCTCTGCAAATCACGATCTGGATCTAGGACCATTCGCAATCCAGCCTCTACACCTGGCGATACTTCACTACATCCTGGTGCAACTTCTGCAACTGCCCGACAACTATAGATTTTGGAAACATAGAGATTAAAACGCTAATACAAGTTTTATTTAGACATCTGATATGTGCTTTTATAGTGGTTTAGTAATTATGTATGGTAGAATACGGTCTTTTCCGAATTTTGATATTTTTTAGTTTCAAATTTTCCTAATAAAAATCTCTTTGTTGTGACTATGACAATGATGATCAATGGGGGAGTCCGAAAAAATGCATGATATGTTTTACTTTACATAGGAATATGTTAATCTTTTTAGTATCTATTTTTATAAACTATTGCAGAAAAGCAAGATTACGAATCTTCCAAAGTACATGAGTGGATACAATGGGTTCCGCCCTTCTTACAGAGAACTCTATTTCTAGAAGATATAATCCAAATCTAATTCAAACCTATTTCTAATTTACCTCTGCGAAGTTAGCTCCTCATTTTTTTTTAATTGAAAAAGAAAGTAGAGTTCTGAGTGCCCCTCGGAGAGTTCCACAGTTCTCAGTTGATTTAAGAAAGAGTTCTGCTATTTGAACTAAAGAAAGCACCATTTAAAAAATCGGGGGGCTAACTTCACGACGCCCCCATTCTATAAAAAATTCAATTTTTTTTAGAGTTCTGAAAAGATTTCAAATAGTTCTAGAGTTTCTAAAAAAGGAACAAGGGGAATTTTGAGATCTCAACCACAAAATACAAATTCTTAAGTTTCTTAATTTTTGCTATAACATCGCGTTGCTCGCTTGGTCGATATATATATATATATATATATATATATATTAGTTCTAGAGTTCTAGATAAGTTTTAAAAATAGTTCTGCTCAAAATAACACAAAAATTAAATTTGAAAACCTTGACTCAAAAAATAAAAATTACCGATAACTCATTCAATTTTGGTCTTAGCGCGTCGAATCTTAATAAATTATCTTTAATGAATTTCTTTAGAACTCGTGAGGGGCTATCCAGGACACTTAACATCGAATTTCCGAAAATAATTTTTTATGTATCAAATAAAATTTTTTTTTTTTTAATCTGACATTCTATTGACAGTTCTGAGTAGCCCTTCACGAGTTCTAAAAATAATTAAAACTCGAAGCGTTAAAACCAAAATGGAACGAGTTAATACCGATTTTGCCTCTCGGGCCGAAAAATTCCAAGTTTCACGGATCAAAATTTTTTTCGGAAATTCGATGTTTTCTTCAGTTCTGAATAGAATAATTTAAAATAAACTTATATAATTTAAAATAAACTTATAATTTAAAATATATACATCTTTTGGTAGAAGCTTTCTTACCGCGACAAGATGTATGTCGAGAAAGTTTTTTTATTTTTTAATTTTTATGTCTTTTATTTTTTTTATTTTTTTTATTTTTAGTTTTAATTTTTTATTTTATTTTAATTTTAGCCGAAGTACCACTACTAAACCTTCGCCTTTTCTCCTTCTCTCCTACGGTCACCCTCGCCAATATATTATATATACATACATATATATGGTGTGTGTGTGGGTGGATGGGTGTGGGTGTGGGTGCGGGTGCGTGCGTGCGTGCGTGTGTGTGTGTCTACATACATATATATATATATATATATATGTGTGTGTGTGTGTGTGTATATATATATATATGTATATATAAGTAAAACTGCACAAAAAATATAAAAGCATTCCTGCTTTAATTTTTTATTACATTATATTAAATGACGTCTAAAAAAAAGCGTAAGGATTTTCGTTATACGCAAAAAGTGCTAAACGTATCTACAATGTTTAGAACTCGTCGGGGGCTAAAAATATTCGACCCAAAAAACGAAAATCAGTGATAACTCGTTTCATTTTGGTTTTAGCGCTTCGAGTCTTAATAATTATCTTTAGAACTCGTGAGGGGCTACTCAGAATTATCAATAGAATGTCGGATTAAAAAAAAATTTTTTTTATTCGATACATAAAAAATTATTTTCGGAAATTCGATGTTCTGTCAAGTGTTCTGGATAGTCCCTCACAAGTTCTAAAGATAATTATAAAGATTCGATGCGCTAAAACCAAAATTGAATGAGTTATTGATAATTTTCATTTTTTGAGTCGAGGTTTTCAAATTTAATTTTTGTAGTATTTTGAGCAAAACTATTTTTAAAACTTATCTAGAACTCTAGAACTATATTTGAAATCTTCTCAGAACTCTCAAAAAATTGCATTTTTCATAGAATGGGGGGCGTCGTGAAGTTAGCCCCCTGATTTTTCAAATAGTGTTTTATTTAGTTTAAATAGCAGAACTCTTTCTTAAATCAACTAAGAACTGTAGAACTCCTCGAGGGGCACTCAGTGCCGGTTTTAGCAACATTGGCGCCCTGGGCAAGATTATCGTGGCGCCCATTCAATTTTCGATATCTTTACTAGCCTAAACGGATATAAACGAATGCACGCATATAAAAATTTAGAAAACTTTCCTTTAGCTTTACCCAGAGCTAACGACGTGGACGTAGAAAATTTTTGTAGCTCCTTTTTTTTGTTTTTTTATATATTTATATTTTTTTTATATTTTTATTTTTTGTATTTTTTTGTATTTTATATCCCATACAGCACAGATTATTGCAATTATATTGCAGCAACGTTGCAAGTTGCAATGCAACATTATAAAGACATTGCAGAGATATAAGTGCACAAAATTCCAGAACACTTGTAGCAACATGACATTAAAATTTCGGAAATATTTCATGTAAGCCAAATTCTATAATTTATATATTGTAATATATATATAAATTAACTACAACGTATTTTCATTAATGATTTATTTACATTTATATACCTGTATATGCAACATTAGTTTATGGTTGCAATAACAATGCATTATTGCAAACTCATAACATATTGCAATATTGTTGTAATATTTTGTTGCAATCTTCCAAAAAGCGGACATTTTAACATTGCTGCAATTCAACAGTAATGATGTAGCAACATTTTGCAGTAAATTTGCAATATTGCAATATTGCGGTGAAAGATTGTTGTAATGTTTTTGCAATCTATCGGTGCTGTATGGGATACTTTTATTATTTTGGATTTCTTAGAGGACAAAGCTTAAACTAGAGTTTTTGAGAGATTACGGAAGTTTATTAAAATTTCACTTTTCGGGCCTTTTTATCGGCAAACACTCGAATCAAATCGGTGTAATTCAAGTTTGCTGCAATTTCATTTTCAATTGAAAGAGTAGCTAAGTTAGTAAGTCTTGTTTGTGAAATCGTTGATCGAAGATAAGTCTTTATTAACTTAAGTTTCGAAAAACTGCGTTCTCCGCTAGCTACCGTTACAGGTATAGTTACCAAAATGCGCAACGCGATCCATACATTTGGATATAGCGCTGTTTAATAAAATTTAAAACGTAAATAGGAGTAATATTATCGTCATCTAGAAAAAATTTTTTAAGACTTATGAGTTCATCACACAATAAATAACCATCTATATCGGAATCGGAACCAACAGTAAGTTTTCCAACAAAAGAATCAAAAGATATACAAAGGTATAGAGAGCATGTCAGGGTATAACACAGTGAGGAGATATAGGTACTCTTGCATACTAGGGGGCACTAGAGTCCCTCTAATAAGAGTCGCGACATCTTATTAGAGGGACTCTATGGGGCACCGGGCAGCAGCGCCCCTACAGATCCGGCGCCCCGGGCAGTCGCCCCACTGCGCCCTACCCTAAAGCCAGTACTGGGGGCACTCAGAACTCTTTTTTTCAATTTAAAAAAATGAGGGGTTAACTTCACAAAAGTAAGTTCGGTTCCACAATTCATTTAAACCAAAGTTTAACTGAAAATCCGGAAAGTATAAAGTATTGAAAAAAGAAGTTAAAAAATAGATTAATTACATTTTTTGGACTCCTTCCATTGATTATCATTGTCACAATAAAGGTTTTTATAAAAAAAATTGCAAAAAATATCAAAATTCGGAAAAGACCTTATTCTATATAATTATTTTTTTTTTTTTGACATACCAAAGCCAATGACCATTAATGTATGCACTTGGATGATATTTTTCTAAACGATTGCTGTTTGTTTGACATATTTTTGTAAGTATGTCAATCCATTCTTTTTCTTCAACGCAATTACCGGCTTGCACATACAATGCTCTCTGTGGTTGGATAATTTGAAACATGTTTTTCATTTTAAAGGAGTCTTCGTGAAGTCTCTCCACTGCTAAAATTTCTTCTAACGGTATCTTACACAAAGGTTCTTTACCTGTGTAAAAAGTTTGTTTTATAAATTTTTATATTTTTTCTCTCTTGAAACAAAAATGCATTAGAAGAAAGTACTCACCTTTCGTTTTAGAATATGTCAAATCTTGTGTAGTAAGTCTAAAATATCTCTGTTTAAAATTCTTACGACCAAATCGTTTTCTGCCTTGTGCCCGTTTAATCATTATTCTATAAAAAGTAATTGCAATTAAAAATTCTCATAGAATGTGCATACATATGTACATATATATGCATGTATGTATGTAGCAGCAAATTTAAACTTGAATCTTATAAAATAGTACAAACCTCTTATTACAATCAATTGTATGCATAACGAGAAAGTATATTCTATTAAAAATATATATATATAATATTTAATAGTTTATAAGTTTATAGAATAATTATATGTAGAGAATTATATGTAGAATAATTATATGTATATAAAGTTTCAGTATTACGATTTTAAACAATAATATAATTTTCTAAAAATATAATTTTAAAGATAAATCTGATATTTTAATGTAATTACACTTTTCAATTATATGTATAAACTCCATAAGAAAATGACTAAAGTACATTGCTTATCTTTATCAACAAACGTACCCTTCTTTTAGTACTACTGGTTGTTCTTGCAACATTGTCGAACGCTGTTTTGTAAAACTACTAGAATTACTACTAGTCGATATTAGCTCCAGAAATTGCTTGACTGCTTGAATATGTCTATCTGTGTAAAACTCCCTACAAAAGAATTAAATTATACATATAATATTTATTAAGAAAAATAATTATATATATATATAATTATTTCTCTTAATAAATATTATATAAAAAAGGACTCAAAATTGGTGACATACAAATAAATTCTTTTTGAATTCGCTGTGCTATCTGGGATATTATTATATTAATATGTTATTTATATTATTATATTATATTATTAGAATATATTATATAAATATAAAGAAATATAGAGTTTGTATTTATATTTTCTTTTTTAGTTTCGACTACCTTAAATCACCAAGTTTTCATTATTTTTCTTAAAACCTATTTTCTTACATAAAAAAACTCTTACCTATATACACATTCCATATATTCCTCTTTGCAAACACTGCCTGCACCACCTCTGCAAGACACCAGATTTCCCAGACTTTGAATCGTTTTGGATATTAATGTTAATGTCCTATTAGTCTGTGAATCCTGTGAAACATTACATGTAAATTTAATAAAAAAAATTGTAATTGTATTAATGCACATGCAACATGTAATGTTACATGTATATTGCTCAATTACTTACAATTTGTTCGGTAGTGATATCAAATAATCTTGGACCTAATATTGCAGGAGCGAAAAATCGTAAAAAGATAAATCCACTGATCACCGAGTATCTCACTTCTTTGTTTTTTGGAAAATGTGTTGCGGCGAGTTCTCTTAAACACCAGAACATTTCGCACATCAAAGGTGGACATCTCACTCCTGATGTTGTTATAGCCGTAAATATTCTTTCAACATATTCCTAACAGAAAAAAAAGAATATATCTTTTTTTCGTTCAAAAAGAGGATAAATGCACATTTTTGTAATTATTAATACCTTCAAGTTCTCTAAATTGGTCTGTATAGTATTGCTGTCCTTAACTCGAGTTGGATCTATTTCGCATTGTTTTTTGTCAAGGAAAACTTGCTCCATTGCAGGTCTAAGAGTACTATGCAGGTAATGAAGACCTGCTAATCTCATGCCCTCGTCCATCATCTTGCTCACTAATGTATTACCGCGAAAAATTGTCGTTGGGTCACTTTAATAATTTAAAAAAAAAACAAAAAAAAAGGAAAAAACAAAAGAAAAAATTGAATTTATTATAGTCATTACTTATCATGACTATAATATATGAATAATACGACATTTACATTAAATATAAAAGTACATATCTGTCTATCTACTCACGTCAATTTAGAAATCTCATGACTAGCAAGTGCTCGCATTACAGACACTAGTTGTCCATGATGCACCAATACTCTGACTAATGGTTGCGCAGCTTCCATTTTACTAGCTACAATTTCGCCCAATATATAAACGGCCGATGATGTTATCGGCTGTACTTTGACGCTTTGCAATAATAGACTCCTAAGTTTGTCATACATTTCAGATGGAAATACATGATCGGCCGTGTAATGAATTTTCAAACGTAACGAGCCCAAACTTGGTATTGTACCAGGTGACGTCGAGTTATTTGAAATCTTACACGGACGATGTTTCGCTGCTCTGGGTTGTAAAAAATACCTACGCCCAAAATAAAGTAATGCAATTTACTCGAAAGTTAAATCTATGACATTAATTAGAAAAAGCCGCATACCACGCAGTTGATGTACTAGTTGGTTGCTTCTGTAATCCTTTCAGCGTGACTCGAATTTCACCGAGAAATACCGATTGTTCACCCATACCAGGAGATGCATGCCACAAACTAACAACTACTTCTCCAACTTCAGCTCCTTCCATAGAATAATGAGAAACATCTTTATCCTTGATTTCCATTAACTCTGGCTATAATATAAAAAGGGATTTTGTTGTCTTTTCTTTTCTCTATTTCTGAAGAATTATGCATAATGCACTTTCTTACCTCAAATACAAAAGTTTCATTAAAATATGGAGACGCTGTTTTTTTCCTAACTTTTGTGCGTTTTGATATTTGTTTACCATTACTGTAGATGACTGTAACAGTTGCAAAGGGATCACAGCTACCATTTTTAATAGTTAATTCGCTACATTCTATTATCCTGCAACAATACATAAAATTACATAATCAAAAATTTATATTAATACATTTATATATTGCACAAGTAGATATATACATGTTGATATACACAATACACATTAACTTTACTTACCTTACTGTAAGTTTAGGCTGAGCATGTTCAACCTGAGGCTGCAAAGCAAGTTCCAGATGAACCTTGCCTTGGACCTCAGAGTCAGCATTGACTGGTTTCAAAGGAAACCAATGCTCTTTATTATGATATGTTGCTAAATCCTCTCTTTTTATTGCAACCTTGCCCAAAATCTTATCTTGCTTTAAATGTCTATCTCGATCATATACATAAATGCCAAGGTAACGAAATTTTCTAGGCACTTCAAACTGAAACTCCTCTCCGAAAAATGGGCTATTTAACATAAGACACAAAATATTTATTTGTAAATAATTTAAATCGACTATAATAATGTCTAAAATATAAAACGAGGAAAGATTTACTTGAGAGTTCTTTCCATAGTCGTCGTTCTGAATATTTCCTCCTGATCCAGCGATAGAGTGCAATAAACATCCCTTGTACTTGGAGATCCATGACTTCGACTTTGAAGATTTTTTGCTTCTCCTATGAATGAAAATTAATACATAAAATAAACTTGTAATGTCATTTATTAATATTTCTTGAGAATTAAATTTGAGAGATATTAATTCGCATTATAATCACATTATTCTAAACAATTGTTTAAATAATTATAATTTAAATAT
>NW_028190972.1:325000-400000 GCF_048542155.1 Nylanderia fulva | reverse complement strand
TACATACATACATACATACACACACACACACATCTTTGCATGCATGTGTATACGAGACACGCACGCGTGGGAGTTAAGAGTGTATGCGTCAATCACTAGCGAAATTCGCATAAAAATTGGACGGTACTCGTCGGATCACGTTCGTTGAATCGTATCGCATTAATTCGCGTACATCGGACACGGGAACTCATCCATTTCGCGACAAGTGTTTCGAGGAAAGGCAGTGAAAAGGTGAATACGAGATCGTGGGAGTCGAATTAGGTGACATCCTGAGAGCGCAGCACGGAAACGACTCGCGTTCCAGAAATTGCATTCCCCCCGAATTTTACTCGTAGCGTTCGACGAACACGTATGTATTTATGTTCACGAATCACTCTCGTTCGGTGCTTTTTTGCGCGCAATAGCGGCTTCCTACCGATTTTAATCCTTAGCCTCTCTTCAACGCGAACTAGGCGCGTCTCCTCGGCCATGTTACCTCCATGACACTACTGAGTGACTACCTACACGAACAGAGCGCGAACGGTTCGTTCATTCTGTGAATGGATCTAAGCAGGGCTGTGACGCGACGCGTCGGTGCCCCCAGCCGGGTGTACATGTACATACATCACGATCTCTCTTCCATGTTTCTCGTCATCCCCACCCGTTATCACGCGATATGTGCCATTACTTCCGCTGCTTCACCAAGGTATATACGCGCCTTACAAATATATAAATAAAAAAAAAGAAATGCATACGTAGAGGCATCAATGGATTTTGATGTCAATATAATAATGAGGGAGTTGAATTTTGGCAAAATTATTTGGTTCGACATTTTTCTCTTGGTATTACATTTTTACTTCAGACTCAACAATAAGGATATGGTAAAATTTGTAATGCTATATTTTCATTTTTTTTTAATTTTTATATTTTATCATTAAAAATTATTTTGAAAGGAATTTTATAATTCCAAACCTCCTCTTATAGGCTCCGCTAGTATACAAAAGAGAGTTATATGTATACGCATATTACGTTTTCAATTCTTTTGTTACACTATTAGAGTATACTTGGAATAGAGAATTCATGTAAGTGACAATAACATATTGCCTATTGTTACAATTACTATCATATCTCTATAACAGCAATAATAGAAATTAATTAATATTTCAATATTTATAAAAATTATGTAAAAATATATATTTTCTATAAAAAATTTGTCAGGATAAATACATACATATTTTTTATAAAATAAAATCGATAATCGATATAAATGTGCAATATAATGCGAAAATTATTGAGAATACAAAGACTGCCTCTTTCTTTTTTATTAATATGCGGTGCTGCTAATAGTAATATAACGACAGATTATTCTCGTTCGCATCAACGATAAAGAGTCAATGAATTTGTTCGCACCAATCATATGTTTTTCGATAAAAAAAGGCGTAATATTTTGTTTATAAAATATATACCACACACATATACGTGTATATATATGTGTTACATGTTATATAGTAAGTGTAAAAAATACTAAGGTTAATTAAGTGATTAATAATTTTTTTATTAATACATTAATCTCTCTTAATGAACAAAACAAGTAAGATAGGAAGAAAACTATTAAGTATTCCGGAGCCAAAAATTAAGTAAGTTTAATCTTTCTGTGTAAAATCATTAAAATACCTTTTTTTCTTCCATGTTTTTTCTCTTATTACCTTTTCTCTCCCTACTTCTATTTTGTTCTTAACTGGATATTATTTTTTCGTATGTATAGGATTAAAATTGCGTAATTTATGCTTAACTCTCGCATTTTAATTTCCCATTGCAATCTTTTCATGTGTTGTGTCGCTCAGCAAAATCATACGTATACGTAATTAAGGAATTCGGACTTTCCAGACAATTCAATCATTACGTTTTTCCATGTGATGATTCATTACTAGTAACATCCACATATATCTGTAATATGACAGCCTGTATGATCGCTATGGGAAATCACATACTATATCTTGATATATATATGTCGGATATTTGACAATTTAAAAGACTCTCCCCCTGTCTGCTCTTCTCTCTTTCTCTGTGCATGCATGTTTATTTTTAAGATTAAAGAAAATGTTACCAGAGTAATTAAGAAATAAGTTACAAGTAGTAAAAAAATGTGAGTAAAAAACAAACACGATAGTTTGAAAACATTGTAATACAATTTCGTTGAACAAATGCACAGAAGAATATATGTATATTTTATGAAGTAGTGAAAATGTATATATCTATATAATGCCTTATAGCTGATTGTAAGATATAAAACGATGCAAAAAAATTGAATTGTTTAAGAAAATGTTACATGAATATGTTATTATTAATGTAAACTAGATTTGTATACAAATAGATATGAGAAAGCTAATAAAGATCAATCAATCAATCACTCAAGTACTCCCCCTATACTCTTCCCCTTTCTCTCTCAACTCACGGTAGTGTATATACATGCACACATGGTTAAACCACTAATGATTGCGCCATTCCAATTCGCTGTTTCTCTCTTTTTTGCAACCCTCTCTCCCCTTGCCTTCCCTAAGTACACATAAGAATATAAGAATATAACATATCCCTAATAGCACAACATATCCGAAAACATTCAGAGGATATTCAAAGGATATCCTCTGAATGTTTTTCGCATATGTTGTGCTATTAAGAATGTTATATTCTTATAAACTTGGCAAACTTGGATTTCGACGTAACTAGCAATTCTATTTAATTCTTTCACGACGTTTCGACCATTTGGTTGTGGTCCTTATCAAGTGAAAATTCCATTAATTAAACTGAGATTAACGCAACATCACACCGGTCTTATTTAAAATTAATAGTTAAAAGAGGAACACGTCCCATCGCTATGATGTTTCGTCAACGACTCATAATTTTAAATAAGACCGGTGTGATGTTGCGTTAATCTCAGTTTAATTAATGGAATTTTCACTTGATAAGGACCACAACCAAATGGTCGAAACGTCGTGAAAGAATTAAATAGAATTGCTAGTTACGTCGAAATCAAGTTTGCCAAGTGTATTTTCACCACTAGCGTCCATTATTAATTTTGATTGATTATATTCTTATATTCTTTTCATCATCTTTAGTGTGCTATAGCTATTGCATATGCGACATGATACAGGCATGTAGACGCGCACCAGTTTGATCGGTTTAACTGTATGCGTGTGTAAATGGTGAGCCACTTCCTGATGGCGCAATGGCCCTCTTCCTCTCCCCCTTCATCTCCCTTCATTCCTTACACGGATCATATCTCCCCTCTCTCTCTCTCCCTCCTTCCTTTCCTTTCTCCCTCTTCATCTTTTCACTCCCTCTCCCTATATAAATGTGTTTTACAAAGGAGTGAAAATATATATAACGCCTTTTCACCTGAGATGAAAACGATATGGAAAAAAAATGAACCTTAAACAAATGTTAAAGAAGTATATTATGATTAATGTAAATTAGATAAGTATTATACAAATAGCTAAGAAAACCAAAAAAGCTCAATCAATGAATCCTTCCTCCCTCTGCCCCCTCTCTCTTTCTCTCCATACATGTATATTGTCTCTTTGGTCTTTTTATTCTGTCACACTTTCTCTTTCTGCTCACTCATTTTTCTTTTGTTTATTATTAATAAAATACAAACAAATCTTTTCTTATACATTCTCTTCCAAAATACACTATATGGAATCTTATTAATATGTAATAAAATTGTAGATGTGAAGTCGAAGATATAAAATTTTATTCCTTCTTTCTCTCTCCCTCTATGCATAATAAAAAAATAACAGTATCTAAATATTGATGAAAAACAAAAAAAGAAAGAATTTTTTTTGTTATTCCATACAAGTACACATTTGATATCAAACGCAATCAATTTGAAACAATATGTTGATTTTTAATCAATATCGTAAAAATTTTCACAAGAAATCGCGACACATGCTGATCTAATAGCGCATAAATAAAAATAAATAAAAAATATGTTTAAAAATATGAAAAATAAAATATATAAAATATAAAAAAATTAAATCTAGATAAATTTTTTCGTCTCCATTTACACATCAACTTTTGATGCATTTCGTGATGCATGTTTGAATCTTCGCTTATTCAATGTAATTAATTTAACTGTTAATTGTAAAAATGTATAATCTCAAAGCTACCTAGATAGAACCTGTCCCGTTCTTTTGCATGACTTTCACGGAATTTCCCACGTAAATTTCCCAGATATACGCTAGTGTACGATCATCTCGTATAATGACGACGGACTCTGCCTGTAATAAGTAGGGAATTGTATTTGCGCTTTTTAATAAAAAGGTAAAAAAAATTTATGATCTTCCTGTGTATTATTGCGTTTATATTTTCAAGCAATACACATGCGTTGTGTAAATCAAGCTCACATGAGATAATATAATTTAATATATGTTTTGCATAATTTCACTATCAAAAAAAGTAGAACTCGTGATTTCTGGCGATAATTCTTTCATAACAAACTTACTTAATTAGAGAATCACGTTTCTTTGTCACATATGCACATTGTTACACGTTGATGCAAGTGTCCTTTCAATTTCGTAAACATCTATTCATATAAATACCCACTTATTAGAAATAGATTTATTCTTAGAAAAATTTTTTTAGTATTTTTGGATAAATATTGTTTACATTTTAATAATAATATTTTGTATAATGCTTCCATCTTAGCAATATTACGCGATTGCTGATTATTGTGTGCATTTGTGTGTACGCGTGTACGAGTTACAATATGAGAAAGTTTTCCAAGAGGCAATTAAGAAGGAGCATGGGAACATATATCTAGCAATCTCACAAGCTTCGTCTATAAAATTGAGGAGCAAAGAAAATTTGTTTACTACAAAAAATGTTGTGATGGCAGTGAGCTTCTGCCATTAGGATTTATAATTAATTAGACAAATCGAAGACTTTGTTACAATGAAAGAGAGAGAGAGAAAGAAAGAAAGGGAGGAAAAGAGAAAAAAGAAGTTAAAATCCTTGATTTGTCTAATTAATTCTAATAAATGATCTTGTGTAATAAATAAATATATATATATATATATATATATATATATATATATATATATATATATTAACACTCTCTTATATATACACTCATCTTAGTCGGCTACCAAAAGATAACAATAAAATGGAGAGAGAAAATATATGAGAAAGGAAATTGTGCGAAATATGGCGCATAAAAGTGTGACGACCGACCAAGCATTATCAATAATGATCAATCGGAAACTGTTAAAAAGACATTGTCAAATCTTTACGCTATTATATTCATATATATTATATATATATATTACTACACTACTATAGGCTGATTCGATCGAGTGAGCGAGTACGTGAATGGGAACGGGTGGTGCGGTTACAAGGAAAAAATATGAATGAAGTCATGCGGTAGTGACAATCGCGTACGGATTTACGTTTGGCGCGCATGCGTCCCCAATCCGTAATGTTGTACGTAGCACGTGCATCGTTTCATGCCATTCAGCATGAGTAGCACATAAAACTATGCAATGCGGACAAATAATCACAGCAAAGATGATATCGATATTGGTCAGCATTGTATTAAATATCGCTCGTGCTGCTATTTCACAACGTATTATGTTCTTTTTTTCAAATTTATTTTATTATTATTTTGTATAATAGACGAATACAATTTTTTTTCAATCTACAAACGTACGAACATCGCAGAAATTGAGCACAGTCCATGTGTATATGTGTATATGGCCTTCCCACGATTAAAATGATTTATTATTATGCGTGCGTGATGATTACATTATTATGATGCATCGTGAAGATATATAATTATGTTATAATGTCATCATATATATATATATATATATATATATATATATATATATATATAATACATATACTAGATAAAAAAATTTTCTTTTTTTCTCTTTTCCAAAAATCTTTCTCTTAGCGAAGTAATTTATTTTTAAATATATATAATACATATATGATAGAAAGGCTTTTAAGAGCCGAACGCGGATGTTGATGCGTGTAATCCGATGGAAATTAATTTTTCGCTTAAAAGCCTAGGCTTTTTATCATATGTATATTATATTTAATATTGAGAGCCTGAGATAAAAATGTCTTTATTTTTAAAATTTTTTAATACTGCAAGAGTAAATAAGAGAAACATATTTCAAAGAAATTTAATTATTATCTTTAATAGTAATGTGACATTTTGCGCGTAACATATAAGTTACTTCCCTTGTCGTGTATTTTTTTCACCTTTTCACATGAAATTTTATCCTGCATATTTAGTCGACATTTTTTTTATTGACTTTACACGCTCAAATACCACGTCTAGCAGAGTTTCGAATACGGCCTGATCTCTAATTTTTTCTTTTCTTCGATGGTTAAATTCTAAATATAAAGTCGCGCGTTTCTCATCGACATACACAAATACACATGTATCTCGTTATGTTTGAATTACACTCGACGCAATTCTTGCTTGACTCACCTTTCCTGGCATCGGAAACTATTCCGTTAATTTGATTTTTCTGTTACCTGCGCGCACGCGCGTGCGCGTGTGTGTATGTGTATGAGAACTTATGGAAAAATTAAAAACCCTTAATATATTAAGGGTCAGTTTTACCAACGTCGGTTAACTGCGACAGCTAACCGCAATTTCCGATTAAACTATATCTTTTGTTTCTTTTTAAAAATGTATTAAAAAGAGACATAGGTATAGTTTAATCAGATATTGAAGTTAACCAACGTTGGTGAAACTGGCCCTAATTAATATACATATGATTGGATTTGTTTCAACTTTTGTTTTTAAAAAATTGATTTTAAAAAAGTAACAATTAGGCTCGATTGCACCAATATTATTTTAACACAATTAAAAAAATCAAATATAGTAGGCCAACTAAACGAGCAAATAAATAAGGTGTAAAAATTTATTAATAGTTAGATAATTAAAATAACATTTCGTTACAGAAACGATATAAATTGTAAACGTTTCGACTGCACTACAGTCTTTATCAATACATAAAAGTTAAATATTAAAATACAAAGTTAAATGTTAAAAATACAAAGTTAGTTAAATATTAAAATATAAAATTAAAACGATTCTTCGCTGTTGACCAATAGATATGCAAGGCAGTTGGTCTGAGATGCCAAGTTATGCGACATTTAAACATGCTGCGGATGTAATACGCGAATTAAATCAATGTCAGAAAAAATTAAAAAATCTTTCAACTTACATTATCGTTTTAACAATTCCTTTTTCCCGATATTTCAAGTGTGTGTTGCGAAGTCTGAATAACAAATGTCAAAATAGAGAGCGTGATGTATTTATTTATTACCAATGTTTTTTCTAAATTATGATTCAGCAAATTTACTAAGTATGTCAAAATAACTACTGTCTAACAATTTGGTGTTTTTATTTAAATTAATTCCATTTTTCTGTTCTTTAATGTGGATCATTTCAGATATTAGTCTTTTATGGTAATTCTTTTCATGATCCATAATTTTAATATTGTCCCAGTCAAATGTATGTTGTTCGTTTAGAATGTGTTCCGTGACAACCGAATGTCTAGCAGAGTCTAATTTTATATTATTTTTATGTTCTTTAAGTCTCGTTCCTAACTGTCTTTTTGTCTGTCCGACATATGTGGCGTCACAATCGTTGCAATTCAATTTATAAATAACGTTAGAATTCGTGGGCCAATTATTTCTGTCCTTATGAACTTTTATGAAGTCATTCAATTTTTTAATGCAACGATATCCTACCACTACGTTAGGTCTTCTTATTACTGAAGCAACTTTCTCAGATATTGATTCTATATATGGTATGACAAAATATTTAATGTTAGTATTAATATTATTAGTATCTGTTATATTGTTATTATTAGGCTTGTTAAATTTCTTAGTTGAGAGATTTTTCAATCTGCGTTTTATTTCTGTGAAAATTAGATCAAGAGGATAACCGTTGGATAGCAAAATGTTAATAGCTTTCTCTATATTTTTTTTGTGAAATTGCGGATGTGATAGTAATAAAGCTCTATCTACCAAGTTATAAATTGTTCCTATTTTATGACAAGTTGGATGATTTGAAAAAATTGAAAGTAATCTACCTGAGAATGTCTTTTTGTGATACCAATCTAAATAAATTTTATTATCTATTACTTTGATCATTATGTCTAAAAAGTTTATACACCGATTATCCTCTTTTTCCAATGTAAATTGTAGTCTATCATTATAATTGTTGAATTCGTTCAAAACATATGTAATATTGTCAGCGGAAGTGCATAAAATAATGTCGTCTACATAACGGAAATAAAAAGTCATTTCGCAATTTAAATTACTAATTACCAATGTTTCCAAGTCCTGCATGACTATATCGGCAATGATCGGAGAAAGTGGGGAACCCATAGGAGTCCCATAAATTTGTTTGTAAGTTATGTTATTGAAAGTGAAAAATGTAGAAGTTAATATAAATTTTACCATACCTATGAATTCATTTTTGGGAATCTTTGTGTGTGACTCTATAAAATGCCATCTATTATTGATACCGTTTAATGCAAGATCTACGGAAACATTAGTAAATAATGAAACAACGTCCAATGAAACTATTATATCGGAATCTTGTATTGTTTTCCCTGATAGAATGTTGCATATATCAAAACTGTTATTTACAAAACTGTCCGCTCTAGGAAGGCTATCTTTTAAAATTTTATGAAAGAAGGAAGCAATATTATATAGAGAAGTATTTATTGAGGAAACTATTAATCTAAAAGGAATATTTTCCTTGTGGATCTTGGGGAGCCCATAGGCTTTAGGAAGAAGAGAGTCGCTTGAAAATAAATAATAGTATTCTTTTTTGTTGATGAAATCTTTTTTCAACCATTTTTTTAAACAAATATTGAGAACTTTTTCTATTTTTGTTGATGGATTGTTTTTAACTATGGTATACGTAGAATCGTCATTTAGGAGTCTCTCAATTTTTTTTATATAAAATTCTTTTTCTAGTGCGACTGTAATGCTGCCTTTATCTGCTCTAGTAAATAAAATATTAGGATTTTGATTGCAGAATTTAATTGTGTCTTTATGCATGTGAAGTAATTTTTCTTGTATGTCCGTTTTTTTGTCGTTCTTGTTTAAAAATAATGAAAATTGTGGAATGGCAGCATTACGAATCGAAGTACGATTTCTGATCCCGTTAGAATTGCTTTCTATATCTTTGATGAATTCGTGTATAGCTACTTTTTTATTTAAGTTAACTGGTAGACTAAACTCACCTCCCAATTGTAATAGATTGGTTACATTGGGGGGAATACTCTTATCAGTTAAATTAATAAACCATTTCTGGTTAGTTTGTTGTAAAGGATTATGTGTAGCACAACGAAAACTGTTGGCAGAAACAGTGTTATCAACAATATTTGTCGATGAAACCGTTGTTTTCAATTCGATAGGATCAATATTTTTAATGTATTCTGTTTCATGCGATTTACGCAGCCATAGGAATTTTTTCTTATGTATGAGATATAATTTTTGGTTGAACAAAGAAAAGGAATTGCAATGGTGATTTAAAATTTCCTGCCAGATATAAGATGGTAAAAGATTTTGGAGAATTTGGAATTGCCTTGACCGTTTTTTATTAAGTGAGTTTAATGTTCTATATAAATCAAAAATCTCTATGTTAAGAATTTCAGTTCTGATGTTATGCAACAAACCACGCATCCTATTTTTTTATTTGTAGTGGTAGAAAACGAATTTATTGTTACAGAAATTACGCAAATGGTTGGGAAACAGACAATATCTCTTACATTCCCTTAAAAATTTTAACTTCGACATTGCTCTAATTATCGCATAATTAAAATTTAACTTTGTATTTTAATATTTAACTTTTATGTATTGATAAAGACTGTAGTGCAGTCGAAACGTTTACAATTTATATCGTTTCTGTAACGAAATGTTATTTTAATTATCTAACTATTAATAAATTTTTACACCTTATTTATTTGCTCGTTTAGTTGGCCTACTATATTTGATTTTTTTAATTGTGTTAATTTATACGAGCCTTTCATTAATTAATATTATTTTAGTTTTAAGTAAAACTTAAGCGGGGTCTACAATGGCAGCAAGAGTACAGAGTACAACACCGAAAAAATTGTATTTTTAGCACCAAGAGGATCCTCTTAATTTAAGAAATTTTTCTAAATTTTAGTATATTTTTTTCTGAAAATAAGAATAAATTAAGAATATCATCTTAAATTAAAAAGATCCTCTTGGCGCTATTTTTCGGTGAAGAGTAAGCAGTAAACCGTACGAAATGGGATTCACTAATTTCGTCGGGAGTAACGGAATAAACAAATTCCATATTTCGTACTGCTTACTGCTTACTCTTGTACTCTGTACTCCTGCTGCCATTGTAGACCCCGCTTTACAAATGTATCTATCTTTATCTTTTTTCTAGATAAATAAAGATAAACAATAATAAGAATTAATAGTAGATATCTTGTATCGCCAGTGATGAATAAATTTAAAAATAAATGTGAGACGACCCAACTGGCTTAAATTAATTCTTATTATTATTTGTTTGATGCCATGTACAAGAAAAGACAACGTTTCGACCTTAGGTTTAGGTCCTTATCAAGTCTAAAATTAACATTAAAAAATACAATAGATGTACATACAAGAATTTTGATTTTTAAGAAAGTAAAGCGCAAACCAAGATTATAATACCAATTTAAAACGTACCTTATAAATTCTTAAGTGCAATATATAATTAATTTTGTTCCAAATTGGTATTATAATCTTGGTTTGCGCTTTACTTTCTTAAAAATCAAAATTCTTGTATGTACATCTATTGTATTTTTTAATGTTAATTTTAGACTTGATAAGGACCTGAACCTAAGGTCGAAACGTTGTCTTTTCTTGTACATGGCATCAAACAAATAATAATAAGAATTAATTTAAGCCAGTTGGGTCGTCTCACATTTATTTTTAAATTTATTCATCACTGGCGATACAAGATATCTACTATTAATTTTACTGCACATTGACCGAATGATGGTGCTTACACGGAGAGGTGGTTTTTTTCAAACAATCTCTGATCATTATGGTTTTAACCACACATTGTTGCTGAAATCATGGATTGATATCAAGAAGAAGTTATTTACATCGAAACATCAACTAATTTTCCTGCTTCGATGCAGAAGATTGGATTTACTTCCACCACACATCAAGAAATTGAAATTGAACATCTCTTTCTACAGTAATAGCGTAAACCAAAAATTTGATTATTTTTCTAGACGAACTCGAATTAGATTGTTGAACTTAGAAATTAAAGATTTAAATTATAACATAAAGTTCTTACATTCCAAACTTTATAACATCGAAAAAAGGATGTTTGACTTACTTCCACGTACTTTAATTAACAGATTTTTTGAACTTAATCAACATAAATTATTTATTTTTAATAAAACGAAAAAGGATAACGCGATTAAAAAGTTCAATAATTTATTACGTAATAATGATGTTTCACTTAACCCCTTTAGTAAAATTGACAGATCGAAATGGATAGTAAATTTGAGCAATAAAATTATTCCAGAGAACATTCTAGATTTTTTAAGCTTAGGTGATAAATTCGGGTTGCCTGTCTCACAGAATTATAAGAATGACCGCACTAACATTGTTATCGATATAGCTAAGAACCTAGAAATTAATTGCACTAAGATTCCTAATGCTCTTGTTGAATCGACAAGAAACGAGGTAACTAAAGCGGCATATGGATTTCTTAGAAAAAAGAAACACACTAGCTACATAGATAGATACATTATAAACAACTCTAAACAATGTCATAGTTATCTACGTGATAACGATGACATTTTAGTTACGACAGCCGATAAGGGTCAAACTACAGTTATTATGGACAAAAAAGATTATATTGACAAAATGAATGTTTTACTAAGTGATCAGGGTACATATACTAAACTGAAAAAAGATCCGCTCAAGAAAGTTTCGGGTAGAATCAATTCTTTAATCAAATCATGGCGAGATAATAAATTGATTGATGAAATGACATATAAACGACTTAATACCACAAATGGGAACCTTCCTCGATGTTACGGTCTACCGAAGATTCACAAAGTTAACGCGCCTTTACGTATAATTGTTTCGTCACTTGGGAGCCCGGTGTACAGTTTAGCGCGTTTTTTACATGATATATTGGAACGATCAATTACGAAACCTATCTCACATATTAAAGACGGTTGGACGTTCGCGAATAAAATCAAGAATTTGAGTATTGAAGATAATGAAATGTTAATTTCTCTTGACGTCACTTCTTTATTCACAAACATTCCTAAGGAATTAGTTTTAAAAGCTATTGAAAAACGTTGGAAGGATATTTCATGTAACACAAATTTTAGTTTGACACAATTTTTATATGGAATCGACGCTGTATTAGAATCTACTAGTTTTCGTTTCAACGATCAATTTTATGAACAGATACATGGTACGCCAATGGGATCCCCCCTTTCACCTATTTTAGCAGACTTAGTTATGGATGATCTTGAGACAGAATGTTTAAGCTCTTTACAATTTGACATTTCAGTTTATTATAGGTACGTTGATGATATTTTTGCAATAGTACCACGCAATAAAATGGATAACATTTTGACTACTTTTAATAAATACCATCACCGTTTGCAATTTACACATGAAACAGAGATAAATAACAAGATTAACTTTCTGGATACATTGGTTTTTAGAAACAATGGCAAACTATTGACTAGTTGGTACCAGAAACCCACCTTCTCTGGTAGATATTTAAACTACCATTCTAACCATCCGTTTAAATACAAAGTTAACACGATTAATAACTTAGTCGACCACGCTATTTTGTTATCGGATAAACGATTTCATAATGAGAACTTACAGATGGTTAAAAAAATCTTGTTGAATAATTGTTTCCCTAGGACGGTCATCGAGCGATATATGTATAAACGAACATGTTTTTTAGAAAATTCTCATAACGTAGTTGACAAAAATAATGTATTTGATATTTCGTCTTGTATTTTAATGCCGTATGTTAAGAACCTAAGTGAGACTATTGAGAGATCTATTAAGAAAACAGGCTTAAGTGTTATTTATACGATTCCAAAAAAACTTGATACGTTTATTAAACCCCGAAAAGACAAATTACCTAAAGCCAATATGACCGAGATAGTTTATAAAGTCGACTGCAATGACTGTGACGCCACATACATCGGACAAACTAAAAGACACCTTAATACTCGGATTAAAGAACATATGAATAATATAAAAATGCATGTCAGCAATCAAAATGTTATAAGCAAACATAGAAATGAATTTTCGCATGACTTTAAATGGACAAACTTAAATATTTTACATCGAGAAACAAACACTAGGAAAAGAGAGATTGCTGAAATGTTTTTTATAAAAAAATTTAATAACACGATCAACCTACAGAAAGACACAGAGAATTTGAATCCGATCTATGATAGAATAATCAAAGCTGTTTAACTTAGTTCGTCTTTACCATCCATACCGAACGTTTACGTGACACAATATTTATATTGAAATATGTAAAATGGAACAAAATTAATTATATATTGCACTTAAGAATTTATAAGGTACGTTTTAAATTGGTATTATAATCTTGGTTTGCGCTTTACTTTCTTAAAAATCAAAATTCTTGTATGTACATCTATTGTATTTTTTAATGTTAATTTTAGACTTGATAAGGACCTAAACCTAAGGTCGAAACGTTGTCTTTTCTTGTACATGGCATCAAACAAATAATAATAAGAATTAATTTAAGCCAGTTGGGTCGTCTCACATTTATTTTTAAATAATAAGAATATTAGGTCGGCTCTTTTAATTTAAAACACGATATACACCTCCTTCTTCTCGGCTACAGAGCCAAACGCGATGTTATTGCGAAAATTAAGTAATCTGAGAATCTGTATCCTATGATTAGGATCTCAAGAATTCTCCTTATTCCTCTTTTAACTTCCCCTGTAAAGAAATAGGCGAGAAAAATATTGGTCCGAAAGTTGGCTAAATCGGGAATCGAACCCAAGACCTTCCGCTTGCCGGGCGAATGCTCTTCCAAATAAAAATAAACATATGTAAGTTTCGCTTAAAATCAAGGTGACGTTTGTGCAATCGGACCTTAGTAATCGCGAATTTCTCGAAAGTAGCGCTATCTCTAAACAAATTAATATCATCACTGTCTGTGTCACTCTTAAGGGAATGCTACCGCTCTGTTTTATCGACCGAGCTATTATTTCTTTTTAGATAAGTTATTCTTTTTATTGGCAGTTTGTACATACAAAAAATAAGACCAGCACGAACTTGGACTTGGATGAAGGAATATAAGTGAATATTTAGATATCAATTTGGAAGCCTAGTAAAAGAGAATAGCTTGTCTAAAATTTTCATGCATATGTGTATATGCGCGCATATAAGCACCAAAATTTTAGATAAGCTATTCTCCTTTACTAGGCTTCCAAATTGATACTTAAGCGGGGAGCACACACTTTTGCATAAACGCATAAGCATATGCATAAGAAATTTCGATTGGTTGAATTTCTTATGCATACGTTTATAGACCAATAAAGATTCTTATGCTTACGCTTATGTACCTATGCAAAAGTGTGTGCTCTCCGCTTTAAACATTCACTTATATTTCTTTATCCAATTTTAAGTTTGTACTGATCTTATTTTGTATGTACAAACTGCCAATAAAAAGAGAATAATATTTATTATAATAATTATTTATTATTTAATTTTATTATTTATTATAATAATTATTATACAGGAGATTACAATAGATATTTTATATTTATTCTTTTATATTATATATTACATTATTATATAATTGGTTAGTTCGTAACACATTATCATGACATTACATCACGTCATGACCTAAGATCAAACAAGTAGTGTTGTTACAATAATGCAGTATTAAGTAGCACTTGATAAGGGCCGAAACCCATGGCCGAAACGTCGTAAAGTTTAATAAATAGTATTTATAGCCAGATATGGTTGACGAAATTATTACCATTTTTAATTATCGACTGGTGACTTCTTACTTATATATATATATATATATATATATATATATATATATATTATTATTATTATTATATAAGATTTATACATATAATAATAACATATAATAATAATAAAATTAACAATAAAAATTAATGTTAACGATTAATGATATATGAAACTAAAATAATAAAAAACTAAATAATAAAGAAAAAATTCCGCGAACAACAAACTTGGTCAATCTTAAACATTTTTAATATACTAATATTTAATTAAAAGCGGGTAACGCTTCCTCCATTCTCAATTATTGTAGTTATCTTTTGGGGCATAGACGCTATTAAATTTTGAAATAAATCGGGCCTTGCGCAGAGACTCTCCTACCGATTAAAAACATATTGCGCAACAGCCTCACGTTTTCTTTGAATTTTAGGGTCCCAATTTTGCACTATTGTGCCCCAAAGATTTTCAATTATACATTCATGTCCGGGGACTTGGCTGATCAGTTCAACGTTCTAAGGTTGGGTTGTGTGGCTAGCCAATTTTTAGACAGTTCTCGCTCGATAGATCCCTGAGTATCTTAAATAAAATTTATATAAGGGATGCCGAGAAATGTTTCTGCAATATATGGTAGTATCACATCAAATAATATGTGGATGTATTTTTCGCTGTTCATACGCAGTGTGGTCCAGGGTATCGATTGTGTAACTTTTTCTAAAGTGAAAACATGAAAAATAAAAAATTTCTGCGAGGACATGCACCTCCAAAATCCTAATACCATATTAAAAACTTTTTCATCAGAAAAAATCGTAACATTCCATTTCTCATTCCAGGTTAAATGTTCTAACGCGAAAGCTATCCACTGCTCTTTATGTTGCGCTTGTACTATTTTTTTTCGGCAGGGATATGATGAAAATTTTCCTAGAGCCTACGTCGTATAATGTCCCAGGAAGAAATGATGGTCGAATTGACGTCGAATCGACCATCATTTCTCCCTGGAGTGCATTGAACATGCCAATGTATTGTCAGCTTTATCTGTAAGATATTAAAATAGTATTTAAATATAAAAATCTTATATATATTACAAGCTTTTCTGCATATATACATACTTGATTGAATTAACTTAACTAATATATAGTTATATAAAAGAAAAATGACTTTTCTTGATTGAAAACCGTTTATGCTAATTAAATTTAAATGCTCTTTAAATTTTTTATTGCTCTTTCCATCGTGCATTTTTTAGAACCAAAATATGGCCCTGGATTTGACTTTCCTCTTCTTGTTTTTTTTCACAATTCTACACCATCGCTCTCTATAATAAAATACATATTATTAAAGCAAAAAATAAATTTTATGGCTAACAAAAAATTCAACATTTAAAAACATTTTTTAATTCAATGAATGTTTTAAATTTATTTATTTAAAATTAACTAATAAGTTAAGACAAAAGTTGTTAACTTTTTAATTTTACTATTTAATTTTATTAACTAATTATTATCTAAGTTTATCCCGATTACTAATATAATATATAATTAATATAATGTATTCATATATCTTATGTGGACATTGCATAATCTGGATATCTCTGTCGGACTCAATCTCGCATTAGAATATGCAATTATAATATTTCGCCTCTTTTTTTTACTTGCAAAATAATAATATAATTTATAATATAAATATGATGTTTTTTAAATCGGCCAACAGAGCCAAAGCACAAAAAATCACGGCATTATTTACTAACATCTACTAAAAGACAAATAAAAAATATAGGATCGAAAAGGTCTGAATAGTTGGTAAGAGCAGTCGCCCGGAAAGTGAAAGACGCGGGTTCGATTCCCGCTTCAGCGACTTTTCGGACCTATATTTTTCGCGCCTATTTCTCCATATGTAAGTTTCGAGATTAATTTATATATGAAACTTAGTGATCTCAAACTAAGAGATACAGTTCCGAATAATTAATTTTTCGTGCTTTGGCTCTGTTGGCCGATTTAAAAAACATATTTATATTCTTAATATTGAGAGCCGATAAAAATATTTCTTTCTGAATATAATTTATGTCTATAATTTTTTTTATAAAGCAAATAGTTTCGGCGTACAAGCGCCGCAAAGATTATTAAGGAGAGAATACCGATTAATAAATTAATTTAATACATTCTCATTCACTTTACTGGACCAGGTTCTTCGAGTTTATCGTCGTGAGAAACCAAACTAAACTTCACAGATGCAAACTTCATAGTCGAGCAAGCCACAGAAGATGCGGATACGTTAATAATCAACACAGTAATCAGCATTTTATTTACATTTTATTCCGTAATAATTGTCGGCAAAGATATGGATCTTCTGTCCTTTTGAAGGTTCTATCTACACGTTCAAACATCTATCTTCTCAAACCCGGAACAGGAAAAATATTGCAACAAATATACTCAACACAAAATATCATAAAACTGTCGCAGATAACATTATATTTGCACGCCTTTAGTGGTTGCGATACAACATCAGTTCTCTTCAATCCAGGAAAAATGAAATGTGTCAATGTATTCGTAAAAAAACCCACATTTAAAGGAGCAGGTATTCAAAAGCCAAGATGCTAATCCAGAGATCATTGCTGAAGCTGGAGAACGTTTCCTCCTCACATTGTATGGTTACAATGGCGTGAAAAGTATGTCGTTGAATATATATAGATATCAATACTTTACAAAATCAGCACATAAAAATTAATTTAATATTACATCGCAATGGGGATGGCAAAAAAACAAGGATGGGCTAATTCCTGTCACCACACTCCAGCCCTCTGTTCCGTAAATGCTGTTAAAACGTCGCTGTTATTTCTTGCAAATGTAAGAAGGGATGTCGAGGAGCATGTGCATGCAAAAAGGCTAAAATGCTCCATTATTTGCATGAATTGCAATGGTGCTTGTACTAATATTCAAGTTCAACTACAAGACAGCGATGAAGAGGATAAACCAGAAAAAGAAGAAATCGTTCTCGAGCAATCTTATGACAAAATTGCGGCAGAAGCTGATGACATACGAGTAGAAGAGATTTCTGATTACGTGGAAGAGATTCCCATCTCTGAAGTTTCGTTCGGTTCTCACGACGAAAAACTCGCAAAACCTGGTCCATCTAGAAAAACAAAAGGGAATGAAAATGTATTAAATTAATTTATTAATCGGTATTCCCTCCTTACAAGTGAACTTTGCGGCGCTTGTACGTCGAAACTACTTTGTTTTACAACATTATGAAGACATAAATTATAGAAAATTTCCTCTAGTTTAATTTCTTACATAACTATTTTATTTTTATCGTAAAATCAGCCGAAAAGAAGATATTGTCAAAAAACTGATTTTGGATGCCATTTTTTAAATGTGGCGGTGCAAGAGGCAAAGCTATGAGGTGGCAAAGTGAAAATTTGAAATCCATCAAAATATCAAAACTCTCGGAAAACTTTCCAGGTAATTTCCTTTTTCAACACTAAATGACTGTACTATTCTGATAGAGGAATGAACATGTCCCAGACAGCACAGTATATTTATAAAATATTTATAGAATATTTATAATAATTATTTTAATATTTTATAAATATTTATCATCAATATTTTATATTATAAATGTTTTTGGAGTCTTAGACCCTTATAGAAATTTATCACTAGTAACGCCAATTTATCACTCATTTCGAGTACTTAATCACTTATTTCGAGTACTTAAATTACTGTATATCAGTATTTTAAGTACTCGAAATAAGTGATTAATTGGCACACATTACTAGTGATAAATTTCTATAAGGGGATTCAATAGATCATAAATATTTATCATAAATATCAGAAAATATTTACGATAAATGTTATAAATATATTTATTAAATCATTATAATACAAATTTTTAAAATTTATATTTCCTTATAAATACTCATAGTAAAAAATCATGAGTTAAAAAAACATTATCAACGATTTTTTAATCAAAATGATCGGTTGATATAGTCTAATCTAAAATTTGGTCGATTAGATGTTTTTGTGTTTTTCAAACTGTATTAGCCATTTATAAAAAGTTAAAAACGTGTAAAAAATGTTTATAAGTAACTTATTCGACATTTATATTTTAAAATAGAATATAAAATTATAATATACACTGAATAACTTAGGCAACAGAGTAGTTTAACAAATAACTTTACGTACACATCGATATATACGTAAATTTATTTGTTAAAAGACATTCTGTTGCAGAATGTAGCTCAAAAATAGAAATAATTTTATGACATTTTTAATTTTATTAATTTCCATTTTTGCCAGCCTTATATAATTCTCACGACGAAAATCAAGTACGAGAAAGATACGTCACATAGCGGTAAATGAAAGAACTAACAATTTAGTTAAAAAATATTTACAAAATAATTACTATAAATATTTATCTTTATATACCATAAATATTATATGACATATTTAATCTATGTTTTAATAATATATTAAATAAAGGTTTTTATAAAACATTTTCAAAATATTTATATATTTGAAAAAAATATATATTCATAAATATGTATAAATCTTTATCATAAATATTGTGTGCTGTCTGGGATATATACATAAGGTTTCTATATTAAAAAAAGCCACAGTATATTCTCATGCGAATATAAGAGTACGGTCGTAATTGATCGCTTTTCGCGGAAAAGCAGGCTGACGTTTCCCAACCACGCGAACTGCGCGATAATGAGAGAAAAATTGCAAAATGGAGAAATTCTGTGTGTGAGAGACTCCGGAACACGATGTAACCTACAGCAACGAAAGAACCGGACGGAGATAAAGCGATGATTGTGCGTAGCGCGTACGTAGATTGCATGAATGTACCTACAATTGCGTAAGTAGAACGATCCTTTCGGGGTCATTGTTTCATATCTTTGTAAATAAAGTCGACTTACCATATATATCATCATATATATAATCATATTATTCAATCAAAGTACTGGGAAAAATGATTTTGAAGCAGATGAAGAAGAGATTTTAATGGTTTTAAACATATTGTATATATATATTCTATGCAAAATAAGACATTAAAATTGAGATGCCTAAATATGTAAAAAAGTGAAACAAAATAAGTAGAATAAACCCCCATAGCAAAAACATGAATGATATCATAGTGATGTGTTCTGGATGTCATAGCGATGTGCGAATGTCCGCTTTGCCACAAGTGTGATGTCACAATGATATCACCAATGTTTTTGCTATGGGGAAATGTTTTAAACTAAAATTGTAGGGTTTTAAAGGTGTGTAGTAATGCTAATATTTATGTTTGAGCGGAGGTATCAAAGTAAAATAAAGCTTAACTTCATATTTTTAATAGGATCCTAATTTTTTAAATATTCACATATAACAAATTCACGTATAACAAATATTCATATGAACATATATAATCACAAATGTTTTTCGTTATCAAAAATAATAGATATAAATCAGTAATATCAAATAATTATTTATTTGAACACTTACGTAGTTTTATTGCTGTTTTTTAATGCTCTTGAAGTGATTTTCAAAGCATTCCTGAACATAAAATCTACATCCCTTGTAGAAATTTATCACTAGTAACGCCAATTAATCACTTATTTCGAGTACTTAAAATACTGATATACAGTAATTTAAGTACTTAAGAAACAAATGTTAAGTACTCGAAATAAGTGATAAATTTCTATAAGAGATGACTGACGCATTTGTTCGAAAATATGAAAAATTGTGATAGGGTTCCATTGTGTATAAAAATAAATCAATTTATTTACAAACAATAAACGCGCGCTACTACGACCTATTGAAAAAAGGGAAAGGGGTTGTTAAATAAGAGTTTGTACTTCTTTATTTCTTGTAAAGATCTATTCTTACACAACAATAATATAAGATATATACTAAGTAAAATTAAAAAAATGAAAAAAAATGATAAAAATTGAATGATTACTTAATACGAATTTTAATGCACTGTATTTTTCCGCGCCTATGTGCATTATATAAATGAAGAATAATCATGTTGTGAACTATGAAAAGAAATAAGAAAGTGGGAAAAAGGATCTTATCGTTCTTCGCATAGGTTTCCATTCTCAGCACTGTTCGATTGTCTCCTACCTGAAAGTATAACCGTATCAAGCTATAAACAATTCTATACAACCATTTTCAAAAGTGAGAAACTCCGTGAGAATGTTTGACTAGCATGTAATTACTGATTAAACTAATTCTAATATAAAATGCTACGTTGCTAAAAGCATTCTTCGTTAATTATAACATGATTTACGTGTCCACTTACATTTAATAGATTTTATATTAATGGCTTAAGTACAATTCAACTCATTTTATAAATAAGAGAGAGAAAGAGAGAGGGGGGGATAAACAATAATTATTTGATTAATATGAGAAATGTCTTTCCAATCTTATTGTTATTTTAGTTAAAGTAATAACATATATATTTAAATTTATATATTATAAAAATTCTAGCAATAACCTTTTTTATAAATATCTGCAAATATTTGTAATTATTATACCTTTCTTTATATGTAATTCTAAATAAAAAGTATACTTTATGCATTTGCAAATAAGTTACCTTACTATAAAAATGCGCTTTGTTCATTTATACAATTTAACACGTACAATTTAATTAAAAATTAAAGAATTAATATCATTTCTCATCATTGATATTAATTTATATAAATATTTTCAATATCAAAACGTATGTATTAAAAGCATATAATATATATACATATATATATATATATAGTGCGAAATAAAAAGGCCAACTTATCGAGCAATTCTTAGAGTTGTTCTGTCAAATTAAAATTTATTACATATATATACTAAACATAAAACATTATGTGAAAGCTACAAACATTCTATAGTAAAACTTAAGCGAAAATTACAATCATTATAAAATAAACGTTTCAACCGCACGCGATCTTCCTCAGTATTATACTACAGTAATTATTTAAAAAAACACAAATTCATACAAAAATTACAACATAATATCGAAAATTAATGTTAGTTCTTCAATAAGAGTCGAGAATTTACAAGCAATTAAAGCGTGTTCCAATCTGTCATATCAAACAAATGTTCGCCTTGATGTGATCTTTGATTTTAATCAAATCTCGTAAAGTTTCATCGTTAATATGCAAGAAATTAATAAGTTCCGTAGGCGCTGCGATTAATAAAAAAATTGACGATTAACGTATGTCTAAAATTAATACATATATCCTTAACATTTAGCAATATGCTTACTTGACATCGTCCTTCTTAACAATTTTTAACCACATTTTTTGAAAAAGTTATTGAAGATGACATAAGAAAAGACCAACAATATAAAAAAACACCTCATTTCAAACTCTACTTAATCGCAGAATGTGTGTGTTTATATATGATCTGATACATATGTTTAAACTGTTAATGTCCTATTTGTCTTATTATTATTTATTGTTCGCTAATTTATCCAAAATATCAAAATAAGACTCGCTGAGTAATTCAGTATCTTTGTTTAAATTTAGCCCAATTTTTTATTCTTTAATATGTAGCATCTCAGAGATGAGTCTTTTATAATAATTATTTTTGTTGTCCAGAATCTTTACCCCAATTAAATGTATGGTGTTCATTTCTTATGCGTTCAGAAATTACTGAATATTTCGTTGAGTTCAACCTGATATTATTTTTGTTCTTTTAATCTCGTCTGTAACCTGTCTAATATAGATATTCCTCCTAACGTTTCTAATCTTTTGCAAATGGGTGATAATTTCTGCCTCCCTAACATCAATAAAAAAACAGCGATTCATAAATTTATTAAAGACATAGAAAGTAATCATAAACGTAATAATATTAACAATCTCACAACTATTAGAAATATTGCTGTTCCGAAATTTGCACAACTTCTCAACACTAATGATAGAAATGACTTAATTCAACAAAAACTACTTTTCCAAATTTTCTTTCTTTCATAATTGTCGCAATAACATCGCGTTTGGCTCTATTGGTCGAGAGGAATCAAGTGGAGATTGTGGTTTTAAAAACTATTTTGTTCATACAGAGATTCAATAAAATTTTGCAAAGATAATCCGAATATTATATTCACACGCGCGGATAAAGATAACGCTACGGTTGCAATGGAAAGATCTTATTATATTAATAAAATGAAAACTTATTAAAAGATGTTAATACATACACTATTATTAATAAAAGTCTGTGCAAAAAAATAGAGAATGAATTGAATAATTTGTTGAAGAAATGGCTTAAGGAAGATTATATCTCAAAAAAATGAATATTATAAATTACGTTCTAGTGATTCTCTCCTTTCAAAAGCATACGGATTACCTAAAATCCATAAGAAAAACTATCCATTTAGAATCATAGTTTTATCGGTGGATACAGCTTTATACTTGCTTACTTCGTTTTTACAAAACATCTTACGAATTAGCCTACCTAAAGCTAAAAGTCATATCAATAATAGTTTTGATTTGTACAGCATGTTGTCTGGTAAAAAGATTGATGAGAATGATAAGATGTTTTCTTTAGATGTTGTTTCTTTATTTACGAACGTACCTCTAGATCTTGCGATTAGTGGGATTAATGATAGATGGGATCACATTGAAATAAATACTAGAATATCGAAAAGCGAATTTATACGTGGTATAAAAATTATATTGACTTCTACTTATTTTATTAATGACATAATTTACAAACAGACTTTTGGGACCCCTATGGAGTCTCCGTTATCACCAATTATAGTTGACTTGGTTATGCAAGATCTTGAGGATACAGTTCTTAAAGCGTTAAATTTAAAATGCTTGTTTTACTTTCGTTACGTAGATGACATAATACTGACCACTTCTATAATTAATATGACTTAGATAGTTAATAATTTTAATAACTATCATGATAGACTTAAATTCATAGTAGAACAGAAGGTTAACCGTAGCTTGAATTTCTTAGATTTATCACTAAAAATTATTAATAATACAATATACATTGATTGGTATCAAAAAGAAACCTTCTCAGGAAGGACTTTATCATTTTTTTCTAACCATCCACTATGCCATAAAATTGGAATAATTTACAACCTTGTGGACAGATGTCTATTGTTATCACACCCACAATTTTTTAATAAAAATTTGGAGTTAACCATTAATTATAATAATTGTAATTTTCGCTTAAGTTTTACTATAGAATGTTTGTAGCTTTTACATAATGTTTTATGTTTAGTATATATATGTAATAAATTTTAATTTGACAGAACAACTCTAAGAATTGCTCGATAAGTTGGCCTTTTTATTTCTCACTAGTTGTATATACAATAGACGAGCGAAGTTTTGTATTTATATATATATATATATATATATATATATATAGATATATACGGCCTGTAGATCGTCTTAAGTTCATCTTCAGATGCTGTACGGATCATATTTCATTGGCTACGAAATATCTTAAGATAAACTTAAAAGGCTTTCTACAATGGAATATCGTAGGTGGTAGTCGTAAGAAATTGACCTATCACAATTTATTATTTTTGAAATAATCGACTGTGGTGTGTCAATTTCTTACGACTACGGTCTACGACACTTCATTGTAGAAGGCCCTTAAGATGGTCTTAAATATAAGACCCGACTATGAATACCGACCTATATATCATTTATAAAATTTATAATATTATTAGCAATGGTATTAAAAATAATTGTGTCATACTTTTCTTTATATATAAAAATGGCATTATATATAATATATGTATACAGTGTTTTCAAAGTTTTAAAAGTTTCTATTCCTTAAAATTTATTTTGTAACCGACTCATTTTTGCAAAAAATGCCAAGAAGTCAAATTTGTCGAAGGGAACGTATCGAATCTTAAGATAAACTTAAAGGGCTTTCTACAATGGAATATCGTAGGTGGTAGTCGTAAGATAAATTGACCTATCACAATTTATTATTTTTGAAATAATCGACTGTGCGGTGTGTTAATTTCTTACGACTACGGTCTACGACACTTCATTGTAGAAGGCCCTTAAGATGGTCTTAAATATAAGACCCGACTATGAATACCGACCTATATCATTTATAAAATTTATAATATATTCGATAAATGCAACGGTATTGTTTCATCTCCCTCATTTAGGTGTAATTGCCTCTTCAAAAATCTTAAATGACAATTAGCAGGTGTTAACATTCATATCATTTTAAAAGTCTTTTAATTTCTTTTACAACTATATTTCTTGTTTTTTTTTAATTTAAGTGAATATATTGTTATTACTCTTCATTTTCCTTCTTTCTAATAGAGAAATTATATATTAATCAAATAAAATAATGAAAAAATATCAAATTGAAATAAATATAAGATTAGGCTGAGTTTCCAGTGCGTCATGGATCGCGTCATCCGTCGCGTCAACCAATCAAAACAAGCTCCGAGAACTTGTCTAGTCAACTTTGACTTTTCTAATTTTATGTAGCTAATCGTTTATTGGCCTAATCGTTGTTGGCCTAATTGTTGTTGGCCTAATTAAATGTTTGTTAATTTATATTTTTTTTTTAAATAAAGAAAATAAATTAGCGTAAAGTTAGTCGAAAAAATCTCATTTTTGTTTAAAAAACGATTCAATCGATACGCAATCGTTTTTTAATGACTGTTGGTCTAATTATGGCGTTTGTTGGTTCATTATTTGCTTTAAAAGCAAAAAATAATAAATCTCTCACATTAAGGTCGCATATATAATAGGTATGGCCTTAGGCCGAATTCACACCTTAATAGAACCACAGTAGAACCACAGTATAAGAAAGTTCTGTGAAGTTAGCCTACCAAAATTAGATTTTCGAAGTTTTAATAATTGGAATCAATATTTGGTCTTTTATTGATCATTGTTGGTCATATTTTAGCTTATTGTTATTAAAAAAATAAATATCAATGTGAAGTTACCTAAATATACAATTTTAATAGAATTTAATTAATTATACGTCAAATCGATAGGAAATCGATTGTTGGTCCCAATTATGTCTTTAGAAATGATTGTTGGTCGATTATTTACTAATTATAACAAAATTATTTTTCAATTGCTCACATATACTGCGCATGCGCATATATACTGTGCATGCTGTTTCCAACCATTAAGTTAGCTCTCTACAAATATATTATTCCGCGATCAGAGAAATGTACAATTAGATGAAACAGATATTTTATACAAATACGTTTAAATTGACACATTTATAATTAATATTAGTGTATTTATTAGGATTTTAGCGTACATCTCTTTGTAATCCTTCATTATTACAAATTAAATATTTATAATATAATAAATAATACAAAATATTATTAATGACTTTCTTTTATCTCTTAATAAAGTAATTGTACTAACGATATAAACTTTGTGTTGAGAAAATAATATATAATAATATAATATATATATAATAATATATATATATATATATATATATATATATATATATATATATATAATATATTTGTAGAGAGCTAACTTAATGGTTGGAAACAGCATGCGCAGTATATGTGAGCAATTGAAAAATAATTTTGTTATAATATTGATATTTATTTTTTAAATAACAATCAAACTAATAACCAACAAAAGCTAAAATATGACCAACAATGATCAATAAAAGACCAAATATTGATTCCAATTATTGAAACTTCGAAAATCTAATTTTGGTAGGCTAACTTCACAGAACTGTATAAGAATATACAGTAGGGACACACAGCGTCGGCACCTTTGATTTTTTTCAGCCAACTTTTCAGCGTCCGCCATGTTTCTGGCGGACAGTACCGTGCCAATAATTTTAAGAACCTGCGTCATTTGTATATTTTTTAATTTTAATTTTTATGAATATAAAATTTTTGTATAATATATAAATAGAAATAAATATATAAAAAAATGTTTTAAGTTTAAATAAAAACTATTATGTGCATCTAAAATGTGAAAATTACAGATTTTAAAATTTTAATAAATTTTATTAAATAATAAAAGAAATTGTAATCGCAAAATGTGATTGGAGGTTAAATATACAGATAAAAATTAATATAAAAAATACATATAAATATAAATTTATAATAAAAGAAAAAGATAAAATACGAAAAAAAATAAAACAATAATAAAATAAATAAATTAGATAGTAATCAAATATACTTGTTTAAGGTAGAAATTAGTAAAGTTTATATTGTGTAAACAAAATGTTTATTAGTCTATAATGTTTTTCTACATTATATATATATATGCAAGAGTGTGTGCTCCCCGCTTAAGTCGCAGGCGTAAATCGGAGATGTAAACATAGGTTAACGCACAAGCCGTAGCGTATGCCGTATATCGTGAAAACGTGCCAAAGCTTGCTTAAACAGCTATATATGAATACGGCCTAAATCATTGTACATTGATTTACATCTCCGATTTACGTTTATTATCTGTCGGAAACGACTACAACAATCTTTGTGCTCAGGCCCTTACGTTCTGACATCTGACTGCGACATACAATGTATTAAGGCCCTTATTAAGGCCTTATTAAGGCCCTTTACACGGATTTAATAATATCCGTAGTTGTAAGACTGGCCAATCACAGCCGTTCCCCTGAAGAATGGAACAACTGTGATTGGCCAGTCTTACAACTACAGATGTTATTAAATCCGATTAAGGGTGTAAAGGGTATGTAAAGGGCCTTACTTTTAATTTATATAATTGACATTTGGTATTTGACATTTGGAACTCAAGTCATATGTTTTGAGGATTTGGACTCAAATCTTATTGGTCGAGACATTGGACTACTGCCACAGTATTGTGATGTTGTTTCACCTTTCTTATTACATCATAGTTCTGACCACAGTAGAACCAGTATGTGCACTCCACCCTTTTTTGCGTCAATCCGCCATGTTTTTGGGTGGAACCAATCAAACGCAAGATCAGTGTGATGCTCACAGACGGAATACTGTGGTCACAGTGTCACATGTGAATGTTTAATGTGCAATAAATATACGTTTACCAAAATTATATCTTTTTTACATTATTATTTTATTTAAGGTATAAATATAAAATTTTTAACAATAAATAATCGGATTATTTATAAATTTGTGCTTAAACTAGATACAATAAAAACTGGGGCATTTTAATAATAGATACGCTATTGGGCCACCCAAAAACATGACAGATAATCGGAAATGAAAGATCAAAGGTGCCGACAGAGAGTCGAAATACTGGTTCTACTGTGTTCTGACATCCAACTGCGACATACAACGTATTGTAGAACGGGCCTGACTTCAGCTGAGTTCAGTCAAAAAGAACTGATCTAAAATCATTAATAATCAGCTGTGATCATTAAAATTTGAGAAGAAGAAGGATATGGATGGTTGAATAACTATGAAAAAATGTTGAGATTAATTTATACCATCCTTTTGACACTTTTTGTTAGTGGTTTATGCGAAGAACAATTCTGTTCGGCGGACAGTGCTAACTTCTGTAAAATAAGCGAGATTGATCACCAGAAACTATCGTATACAAAAGGTATGGATTTATAATTCTTATAATTGTATTAACAAATTCAAATAAAAATTAATTACTAATAATTCTGAAATTTTTTAAATATATAATATAAAATCATGTATATAATAAAATAATCCAATATGTGTATTGTTCTTTTTCACATTTTTAGCAATAAATGAGGGATATCAAAAATACTTAACAATGATTCAAGATGCGGAACAAAATTATAAAGAGTGCAACAACACAAAGAACTCGTGCTTTAGCGATGTTATCAGACGGGATTTAAACCCTTTTAAAAAGAAAGGTATAAGCGAAGAAATGATAATTGCTGCAAAAACCAGGTTTTTACACAATCTTGATTTATATTGATGAGATAATTATCAATCTTTTCTGTCTTTTATTTATAAAAACTAAACTTTATTGTATTCACAGGGGTACATTCTACCAAATAATTGGAGGAAAATTATACAGAGAGAAGGACTGTATGTTTCCTGCCAGATGCACTGGAATAGAACATTTTTTATTAAAAATAATTGGTAACTTATCAGATATGGATATAATTATAAATACCAGAGATTATCCTCAATCCAGTGAATATTTTGGTAATGCGATGCCTATTTTTTCATTTAGTAAGGTGAGAGATTCTCTTATCTGTTATCTATTCTGAAGCTTTTACAAGCAAATATATTTATGTAATTAAATTACACTTATTTAATATAATGAAAGTTGAGCAGCTTGCAAAATGTATTTATAGACATCGCAATATTATGATATTATGTATCCAGCATGGGCATTTTGGGAAGGTGGTCCAGCTATTTCGTTGTATCCTCGTGGTCTTGGCAGATGGGATCAACATCGTAAACTCTTAAATAAAGCAAACTCAGAAACTCCATGGGAAAAGAAAGAAAATAAAGGATTCTTTCGTGGTTCTAGAACAAGTTCAGAACGTGATAACTTAGTTTTATTAAGTCGTAATAAACCTTATTTGGTGGATGCTCAATATACTAAAAATCAGGCATGGAAGTCTAATGAGGTATAATAATATATTTAATATTAGTATATATAATTATATAATATTAAATATAATTATATTAATCAGGTATTATATATGCACATAAATTATGCATATTTTAATACAATATTATATCTTTATATAAATATTGTTTTAGGATACTTTGAATGTAGCACCAGCATCAGAGGTGCCTTTGGAGTCTCATTGTAGATATAAATACTTGTTTAATTTTCGTGGTGTGGCGGCTTCGTTTAGACACAAACATCTATTTTTATGCGAATCACTAGTTTTTCATGTGGGTGATGAATGGACTGAATTTTATTATTATGCCATGAAACCATGGATTCATTATATACCAGTTTCTAAAAACGCAAATCAAAAAGAGTTAGAGTAAGATATTAAAATATTTAATTATGTTTATTTTTATTAAATTGTCAAGATTAATCTATTTTATTTCGTTATGCTTTCAGAGATTTGATTGAATTTGCAAGGAATAATGATGAATTAGTGAAAAAAATTGCATATCGCGGTAGAACTTTTGTATGGAATAATTTGCGACTGTCGGACATTACATATTTTTGGAAACAACTTCTTAAAAATTATGGTAAACTTCTAACATATAAGCCAGTATTAAAGAAAAATCTTGTACAAATAGAAAAGAAACAATAAATATACTTGTGATATTTTTATACAACTAATAATTTTTTCTAGTTAATATAAAGTCAGCATATACAGAGTGAGTCATTTTAATCAACGCACGTATATATCTCGTATAGTAAGCAAGATGAAAAAAATATCTCAAACAAGTTTTTTGACTATGAGGGGGACATAAGATGGTGTCATTGATTTGAACTGAACATTTTACAAGATATTTTACATTTATGCCAAAAATTGTAAAAAAAACTTTAAACTTTTATAATTTGAAAAGTACTTCATCAAACAACACTTTATTATAGATTTTGGAAAGCTTTTTAGATAAGCTATAAGAATATGTAATGAAAAATAGCAGATTCTATTTAAGAAATTGAAGGTGACATTCACGTGAGCTTTAAATGATTATACAAGTTCAAATCAATAACACCGTTTTATGTTCCCCTCATAGTCAAAAAACTTTCGTTCGAAACATTTTTTTCCATCTTGCTTACTATACGAGATATTTACGTTGATTAAAATGGCTCACCCTGTATATTACAAACATAGTAGAGCACAATTTTATAATGCAAATAGAAAAGAAACAATAACAAAATAAATATACTTGTAATATTTTTATACAATCAATTTTTTCTAGATAATATAAAGTCGGCATATATATTACATAGTAGAACATAATTTTGTAATGCTGAATACAATATCTAATTAAAAAAAATAACAATTAAAATAAACATATTTATTAATACTATTTATATGACAATGAAAAATATAATACAATAGAGATTTTATTTAGGATACGACACAATGGTGTGGCAAGTTTCAGTATGAATCATCAACACCCTGAAGTCAGTAATAATGTAAAGAAAAACCTTGCATGTACTATATACATATAGAATTAAATTCATGTAGATATCATGTATAGCTGATGCCAAAGCTGTACATATATGTTAACCAATTAATTAATAATTTAGTTAATTTAAAACAATTTATTTATTTTTTTTTTACAAATTACTAATCTTCTAAAGAGGAAAAAAATAAGTAATTTCTTTTCTTTTATTTAACAAAAAATACAAGGTTTTTCTTGTCTCTTTACTCTGCTAATATAATATTTAAAGACTAAGAGTAATTATTAACAATTAAGTACTTGTCAAAATACAGTATTATCAGAGAGAATTTTCTCTAGTATTATCATTAAAACACTTTCAAATGTAAAAAAATATGGAATACAAGTATATTAACATCTGTTAACACTGATCTGATTACAGTTTCTTTTTTTTCTTAATAAAGAGATAACATTACGTTTTGTAAACGCAGTTGAAAGTGCACTTTTATTTTGTAGAATTGAGAATCTAATGCTTTATATACATAAGAATTTTATATATGTCAGGTCAATGGTTATTTTCAGCAAATAACTTTTGACTAGTCAAATACTATCTGTCATGTCAAATGGCTTTCGCCCGTTTATTTGTGTCCAAATGTTATCTTTCTAGGCAAATAGCATTTGCCTGAACGTTTTTTTAGGAAAATGGAAATAAATTTGGATATTATTCCGAATGGAACACTTCGAATTTAAGGCAGCCCTTTTGCGTGAAAATGGATAGAACAATATAATATACAACGTTATAACTCTATTGAATGTTGCAAACTCATGTGGAATCTCGTCTTTGCGTGGAAAAGTGGATGCGTGGACACAGTGAGTTTCGCCCCCTGTGGGGAGAGCTCCACTACCAGAAAACTAGACAAATAGGTTTGGATTGAACCTCGCTTCGCGTGGAAAGTTTCAAATCCATGTGAAACCTCGCTTCGCGTGGAAAAGTATATGCTAAATACCATTTGCCTAACAGCGGTTCAGTCAAATAATATTTGACTAAGAAAATAACATTTGACTAGGAAAGTAGCATTTGAAAAGAGGCGAAAACCATTTGACATGGGAAATAGCATTTGACTAGTTAAAAGCTATTTGCTGAAAATAACCATTGGCCTCCGACATATATATAAATTCTCACAAACAGCACCATTGTCAGAGAAATCCATCTAACTTGAGTTAATTATTCATAATTTACCAATTCTAATAAATATATACATACATGACATATACAGATGTATATATATATTTTTATATATAATTATATATAAAAACATAAGATAAACAAGCTATTATTGACAGAAATTATGGAAGCATTACATAAAAACTGGTGTTTTCTTCGATCTACACAATGTCGCGTAACTATATAACATGGGCGATAAGTAAGCGATCACATGTTTGAAGCGACATTCCAAAAAAGCTGCAGTTAGATAGACTCGACATTTACATATGCAATCCTCTCTTTAATGTATAAATTACAAAAATATTTCTAAGGCACATAAGATAACAATTATCCTAACGAGTGTAACATAATATAGTAGTTACATGAGTACTATAGATACACGTATAAATGTGGATAGAGCACGCAATAAGTATAATTAAACATTGGATAAATTAGATTATATGTCGAAGAAATAAAATATACATATATGTATATAGAATATAATTAATGATATATATGTATATATATTTTTTTGTGCAAAATTTTATACAGAAAATATATTTTCGCCAGAGATGTGCATTATTTGAAATGCATTTAAAATAGAAATATAAAATATAAAATGCCTATTTTGTATTTTGCAGGCACCTGTGAGTACTCGCCGCGGCTATGTTAGATTATAACGTCAGAGGCGAGAAAGCACACGCTGAAAATTTTTAGATACCATTTTTCAATGAAAAACATCTGTTGATTGATTATAAAGGCAAAATGATAGTTTGCGAGGCATTTCAAGAGTATTAAAGGCATCTAAAGTATATTTTATCGATATATCTTTTTATTTCGAAATGGCATCTAAGAATTTTTAGCGTGTGTTTTCTCACCTCTAATGCCACAATTCCATATATAGTCGGTGAGAATCCAGGAACCTTAATAAAATACATTTTTTCGAAAACTATATTTTACATTTCCATTTAAATATGGTTTTTATTAATCATTTTCCATTTTAAATGCATTTTTTCTTGCAAAATAAAAATTAATCAATATATCAATAAAATGTATGTACAATGCAATGCTGCCACGTCCTCATTCTAACATAATTCTAATTATGAAATCTTTTGTAAAATGGGGAAAATGGAGAATTAGCTCTTTGGAAAACTGTTTGTCTGAAAATACGATTTAATTTTAAAGAGCAATAATCAAAATGTTATTTTAAAAAGTAATTATAAACAATGAAATTTATATATAAACAATATATAGGCAAACATTTTTTGTAATCCCAAATGTTTATATAATTTAATTTTTAATTCAAGTTGATATTAAAAGAAATCAGATTTTAATAATAAAAAATAATAGTAAAGAAATATAAATAATAAAAAATAAAAATGTTTAAATATAAATAAATGTAAAAATGTAAATATTAAAAAAATGATTATTTAAAAACCATTTTTCATTTCTTAATATAAATAAGTGTAAATCTAAAAAGTATTTTGCATTTTTAAGTAAAAAGATTCCATCGGACATCCATTTTGCACTTTCTAATTTAACATATACATATAAATAGAAAAATCTATAATACCCATGTAATACTTTTTAATCAACAAATATTTTCGATAGTATTGTCAGTCAAAGACTCTGATTATTGCTTTTTAATTATTAATTGTCATGTCTCTCGCAAAGTGTCATATGTATCCCACATACCACTTGATTTTAATAGAACTTTACGAGTCCCAAAAAATCAGTAAATACCTTCGACATTTAAAGTCTTTGCAAATGATGGATACACGAATAAATAGGCAGTGTATAGAATGTCCTGTGTTACATTACTGTGTATTAATAAAAGATTCCAGCAAACACGGTATATAAATGTTATATACATGTAAGTATTCAAGCATGTTACATGTAACATATATATTAATTGTAATTTCCCACTCATAGATGTAACATTTTTAATATAACATATATTACATTGTAGTCATATTGTTATTATATCCCAAGATAGCACTGATTTATCAATACATCAATGTGCTATTTGGTATATAATTACAATATAACTACAATGTAATATATGTTATATTAAAAATGTTACATCTATTAGTGAGAAATTACAACTAACATGGATGTTACATGTAATGTACACGTTATATTACCTGTTACATTCCGTTTTATTATAGCAATGTAACAGTTATATATCGGGGTTTGCTGAGATTGTTCAAATGTATAAAATTATATATACGCGCGTATACACACATTATTTTGCACTGGTAATTAATTATAATAAGGCGTGTGCAAAATTAAAAAATACACGTCACAGAGCTGCGCGAATTATTTTTAATCAATGCGCAGCCGTGCGCAGTTCAGCTGGATTCAGTTGGCTAAATGCCTGCTCGTCGTAATTTTTCTAGCTATCTATACTTATCGGGAGCGCAATAATAAATTCTAAATCATCGTATTAATATAACGATTCCGATCGCGTCGTCACCATGGCAGATAAGTTTTTCTTTTTTTTCAAAGTAGCACTCGCGTATATTTTTGCGAAAACTGAGTTTCGTCATTATTATTCGCGCTATTTTTTTTACATAGTCACTACGAACTTCACGATGATCATCGTCATGATGCCGAGCAGAAGTTGCCACGTCCTCTCCGATTGATTCGATGAGTATGCCCCAGAATCCGCGTGATCCTGATGATTTGGCGACGTGACGAGCTCGTCGGTTCCTCCTATAGTTCAAATTGGAATCGTAGTAGTCTCGCGCAGTAACGTGAACTGTGATTGAACGCCGTACGCCGCGTGTCCGATCGCACGCGACTTTGACAGCGCAAAACAGGTGCGAATCGAATCGATGCGTACTGGTGCCGGTCATTTTTTCTCTCATCGTTGTCGCTGCCAGTTGCCATTTATTGTTTGGAACTTATATATTTGCGTGTATTTCTGCGTGTAAATAATCGAAATTTTTTTTGGCACGTCTATACCGGTTGTGGGTTCGTGCCGCGTTGACCGCTCACTTTTTCCCGAATTCGGAATGTACATTGTTGTCGTCTGGAAAAGGCGATTGCTCCCGATTAATGCGGGTAGTTGATCGTCTTGGCTCGAGAAGCTAATTTCTCCTCAAATTTTTATAAATTATATCATGTAATTATTTGATATCACATATATATAATAGTGTTATTTACGAGAGTATCCACACGGAGCAGACTGACGTCATTAAACGTCAAAATGACGTTAAACGTCAAAATAACGTCATTTTGATATTTAATGATGTCATAGTCTACTACCTGGGTATGAATTATCCTTTAAATTATATATTATTAATGCAGATGTAATAGATCAATTTATATCAGATAATAATTGAATACATTAAAATCAAAGAAAACTTTGTTTTAACTATCAAATATTTTAATTAAGTTTTTTTGCTATCAAAATATTATTAAAAAAATATAAAAATGTAATTATTAAATGTTTAAAAGGTATATCGATTGAAATTATTGTCCAAGGAAAATTTATTTCGTTGGAAGACTTTTGCTGCATTAAATACGTAGGTATCAATGAATTATTTCCATACAACATAAAATATTTTTAAAATCTTTTAAAAATATTTCTTAAAAGATAAAATAATTCTCAAAAATATTTTTAAAATGTTTCTATGTCCGCTGTTTCATGTTTAAAAAATATTTTTGAATATAGATTTAAACTAATATTTCAAAAATATATGTATCAAATATTTAAGAAAATATTATCTGAGCGATAAAAAAAAACATTTTTAAAAATATTTAAGTTTTTTTAGATATTTTTGAAAAATGTTGTCACAAAAACTTTTAAATCATTTTAAAATATTCTTTAAATTTTTGAATGTTTTTATACAATATTTTATAGAAATATTTTTTGAAAACATTCATAATATTTTGTACTGTATGGATTTTTTGCATATTATATATATATATATATATATATACACATATACAGGATGTCCGGTAACTAATGGACCAACGATTACAAATGGATTCTTTGGTCAATTTGGGAACGATTTTTCCTCAGCGAAAATATCGAAAAAGGTCATCATTTTTTATAACTTTCCAAAATTTGTCATTATGTATCTTTATAACTAAACCTCAAATTAAAATTTTATTATAGTAAACTCTACCTGAAATTAACTGAAGAATGTAATTATGTTAGACTTTTAACTCCAAAACGTTTAGTTTTCAAAAAACCCATTTTTTTCAATCGCTTATAACTCGAAAATTATTGACTGCTCAACATTTTTGCCAAGAAAAAATCGTCTCCAAATTGGCCAGAGAATCCGCCCTTAATCATTGGTCCGTTGGTTACCGGACACCCTGTATACATATGTACATTCCAGACAGCAAGAACACTTCATTTTGACATCAAATAATGTCAAATGATGTACATTTACTATCTGACACACGCATACACATACATACATTATATATATACATGTACATGTACAATATACTGAGTCGGGTGAATTATATTTTTCCTCTCTTATATTATTTTCTTACATTGTACAAATATATGTTTAAATAAATTGAATTAAAAAAGTAAATATAATATAAAGTAATAAGAATTATATATATATATATATAAAAATACGTATCAAATTTTGAAAAGAAAAATCATATTTTATAACTTCTCTCAGAGATATTTAAACAATCGATAATAAAATAAAAAGTAATTGAAATAAAAAGCACGTTGGCAAAGGAGAGCATATATATAATCAAAACTAAAATATTTGATAGAAAATTTCCAAAATAAATTATCAATATTGTAAGTTAAAGAGATAAGAGAAAGATTGTGCAACTCAGGACCAGTGCATGCTGTGTTTTCAGAGCGTTCAATCTCGACTAATACATCAAATAATTTTCGAGAAAATAGTGAAAACAAGTATGTATGAGGAAAAGTAAAATATAATATAACGCGTGTGCGTGTAAAAAAGAATTTGTGCGAATAAAATAGGAAAAATACAATAAATAAGGATAATAAAAATAATAATTGTAGATAAAGGGAAACTTTCTGTAAGCATCAGCATATTGTTAGTTTAGAAGGGACTAGTCGGAAACCCTTATGTTTGTATGCAATATTAAGTTCCAAACAACGCAACTGCCAGTGGCAATGATTACTCATGCGCCATATTTAATTTCATATTTGTGCGCAGATGTGTGCACGTGTGTATTCTTATGTGTATAGGTTTTACAATAAATTGAGGTGCAGTATAACTTTGATTCATTATTTGCTACATGTGATATTCGATCAAAAGTTGTGAGTGATGATGCAAAAGGAAAAGGTTCACATGCAACATAAAAATGATAATTTTATAATAAAATACTACTTCTCTTTTATAAAATAAAAATCATGTGTAGAAGAGACGAAGCCAGAGTACATAAATAAGGGATAAAAGCATAGTACACCACGCATAAACAAAAGTAAACGGAGTTTTGTCTATGCGCCACAACCCCACATTATAATGTGCTAATAAAAGCCATCTGTGCAAACGAAAAAAGAGAAAACGTCATAAAAGTCTTACTCTCTCGTACTCAATATTTACTCTTGTCTTGTCAAACTGGATATGGCGACGATGACACAAACCGAAGCTTTGACATGATCATCGTTTTTTTTATTTTTTGATATCGAGGTTTTCGAAAATAAAACTCTATTCTCATCCGTCTCCTGGCTAATAAATACTCTGGGCTTTGGCAAAATTAATAATGTCACGATATTATTATACTATAGCATTATAAGCAATGAAATATGCAAAATGACAAATCTTTAATCAGTGAATGCATAGTGATATGATGATGATGTAATTTGATGATTGGAGATTAAATGGTTAACATCGAATAGCGATAAAAATGGTTATGATGTTGATAAGTTATTGGTGCTACATATACAATAAATCTAATATATAGCATATATGTGTGAATAATAAGCGATAAATCTCCTCATAAAATTAATTAATATTAATTATTTGTTACTTTTCAATTTGGTTATTTATCCTTGATAAATGTTATTAATTATGTGAATACTTGTGTTATAACCACATCAAAATGATGTCATAATAATTACTGTGGCTATCTGGGAATGTATTAAAATTCTCAAAATAATACTATGAATGTTTCTATATATGTAGATTAATCATGTGCGATCATTTTATTTTATTTTTTAATATTTCAGATAATTTCGTTATTTCGACATATCGAAAATGTGTGTCTATGTATAGGTGTTCCCTGTTGAATTATTATACGTTTGATAATGTTCGCGAAATTCTTTTCACATCATGCAACAACATTATCTGTTGCGTTACATCAGATTTTAACGATCTGTGACTCGATAAAACATATGAAAGAGCCATCATGAATCGTGATGTTTATTTGTATAATTGTATATATTATATAATATCTTGGAAAATATTTTGGAAAAAATCTTTTAATTTTAATCTATTGGTTTGTTTTAATATTATATTATATATATATCAGATATATATATATATATCTGAATAAATTATTGTATTCAACTCATAATTAAAAATTTAAAAAAACTGATATATATTTTTTTTTTTTAATGTTGCGTATGCATGTGTCTCTTTCTTTTCGCGAAATAGCCCTAGTATTATAGCCAGGTGCGCGAGAAAATCTTTTTAATAAAAATATTTTTAATAAAAAATCTTTTTCGCATTTCCTGCCTGCCTCTATATTAGGGAGATTTTTTCAGTTTTATTCATATTGGATATTATTTTCAATAAAGTAGAACGAGCGAAGTGAATTACTAGTATCCATTAGAATTGCGAGATTCTCGTTGTATTAATTTAAAGGAAGTGCAATTCACGCAAATTCATGGAAACTTATTCATCCCGTTATTCTTGGAACATTTTTATTGCGTATTATTTTTCAACGACAGTTAATAATTATATGATATAGTAGTAATTACGCGCTTCTCAATAAAAGTGAAGTGAATAAAATTTGTAAGTATATTATAAGAAAAAACACAATTAACAAGCATTTATATTTTTCGAATTAAATTAAGAGAATTTCAAGAGACAATATCTTCTTCTTCAAATAAATGTTGTAGCGAATAATAATATAATAGATATCTTTAAAAAAATTTTTTCGAGGCTAGACAGGATTCGAAAGATTTTGTACCTGCATCTAAGATGATGTCACCGACGCTGTCAAGACTATCGTAATTGTCGTGCATGTCAATGTCAGCCACGTCCAGATTATTGGCAAATGCGAATGGCCAGTGATCATTACCTAGCGTCCCTCTAGGAGCAGACTTGCATCCAAACCACCAATACGCCGTTGATCTTGGGAAAGCGGGATCAGCATCGTCCATCTCTCAAGGCAAAGATAAATTGTTTTTACTTTAATTCTATATAAATAATAATATATTGAGTAATTTTAGTAATAGGCGTGCACCATGTGGAAAATAGGATGAAGAGAGAGGGGGGAAGGAGGGTAGTGAAAGCTATTATTATCTATTACTATACAGCACTATTAGTAGTTAGAAAGTCTCCTCGCGAATACACAAAACTTTACCACGAACAGTTTTTTTGATTCAACAAATATATTTTTAAAGTTATTGGTTTTGTAATTTACATGGGCCACTCTGTGTATTGCGATAAAGCAGCTGGAAATAATACAAATTTAATTAAAAATGATTTGTATGTACACTTACCCTGAACGTTCGGTCATTGAATCGATAGTAGGCATTATCTTGGAAGAAGTACGTGTAACCTTTATAGGTTACTGCTGCGTTAACGTGATTTGGAATGCCTTGCCAGTTTTGAATAAGTTTAGGATAATTACTCCTTACTGGTGGCTTCGACGCTGGATCAAAGCGCCAAAATTTCGCACCCTTATAGAAATAAATTTTGCCGTTTCCGGTCCATACAGTTGCCGCGTCGATGTGATCGGGAATACCGGTGAAACCGTCGCTAATCTCCTTTGGATAATTACCGTCCATAGACGTATTAATATACCTCCAGTATTGCGTACCCTGAAATGATACACAGTTTTTGTTGGGGAATAAGTTATAGTCAGTAAAATTTATGGCTGCATACACACACACACACACACACACAACGTGTAAGGTATAAATGTGAATATTTATCTTGGTTTCTCGATAAATAGTTACCTTGAAGAAATAAGTCTTGCCATTCCTGTATGTAAATGCAGCGTCTATGTTTGATGGGAGCTCTTTCCAAGTGCTATCAATGCGTCTAGGATAGCCACTAGCTACACCGTTGTCTGTTAATTTCCAATAGTGTTTTCCTGAAAATTCCATTGATATTCGTGTTTGTTTTGTACGTTTGTTGATTGATTCAAACGTTCGCGATTAAAAAATCGTAACTCGCGTATGTACCTTTGAACACAATAGTCTCGCCATCTTTAGTATTGAACATTGCGTCAACTTTGGGGTCTTTGCACAATTCAGGATCTTCTTCGGCAGGCGGCGATGTAGATCCTCGTGATCCGTGATGTTTAGTTTTCTCTCCGTATAGAGCCTGAAATTAGCCGTTTTTTTTGTATATCAGATAATTAATCTTGAATTATCGTTTGAATCATTTATCTGTTCATTTCTAAGAAATGTTTTTTGTAAATACCTGAATAGCATAAGTATCGTCTTGATCTAGAACAAAATTCGGATCGTAACCGCGATAAAAAGGTGCCATCAGAGCGCTTTTAACGTCGCTGTGGCTTAAACCGAGCGAGTGTCCAAATTCATGAGCTGCGACTTGGAAGAGATTGGTACCGCGATAGCTTTTAATGGTCCAACGTTCAGAATCATCAAAATGAGCATCGCCACCGTATACGGGAAAATACGCGTGTGCCAAAGTACCACCGGGTCCATCGAAAGGATCACCGTCGCCGTGCTCGCCTACTTCGAATCTAATTTCAATGTGAACCTAAACAAATAGTTCCAGAACTTATAGAGAATATATTATCCGTGTTTCCGATTAATGTGATACAAAAGTTAAAGAAGAAATTTGTTATACAAATTTTATACATTTCTATCGAAGAGAGTGCTATCTTACGGTTTCATGTCCAGTTTTGCGGGTAAACGTTAAATCAGTTTCACCTGACCAAACGCCGAACGCTTTCGCGATTTCTTTATCCACTTCCTGTTTGTTCAGACCAGTCGGATATTTGCTAATCTTGTATGTTAGATTCTTTGTACGCCATCTAGATCCTGGAAGAGAGAAAATACATAAGTTTTAAGTACATGAAGAGCAAAAAAGCATATTTGTTTTGTTTATTAATATGATACCGCACACCGGACAGTTTCCCTATTATAAATACGCTATATCGCATCATCTATTTGCACCATCCGCATCGTAGCTAGAAATCGACATGCGCGCGCGTATGATACGTTCCTATTCTTTTATTTAAATTACATATAAATTTGCGGAATCCACGGTTGCGCTATTATTGTCATCACGCATGTTGTTGTTTATTATACCCGTAGAAATAAAAATCGCAGCTCGCGTGTTATATGCTCATCATGGTTACAAAGCTACGATTTATGCAACAACTGCATTTATACATACAATATACAGATATTGTATATATGTACGCGCGACAATTATGATACCGTGCAAAGAGTTACGCAACGATTCGTTCGTAGCTATGCGAAATTAGAAAAAATGAAATCAAAGGCTAAAACATATAACAACTAAAAGTATTGGGTTTACACCGCTAGGTGTTAAGTTTTGCGACAGATATTCCGTAGGATGTATGCATGGCCGAACTTCATAGCAAGTTCACTGAAACATGAAGGGCACGTGTGCGCAGCTTAGGTTCAAAGTCATGGTTAGTCCCAAGCTGCACAATCATGCACTTTATTATTCCATATACCGATATACAGGATGCTTACAAAATACTTAAACAAACTTCTTAAGCATATTCTTCATGCTAATAAAAAAAATGAGTGATTTTATATTATATCACAAGCATTGATAATGTATTAAGAGTATCAGCTGTTCGTTATCAATAAAGACGTTTTAAATATTCTCAGATAGATAAAATTCTGGCTGTCTTCAATCAAATGGCGGTCATGTTGGACACTTCTTGTGAATTAAGTGTTTATATTTACTTAATTATTTAATAATAACATAAACTTTGTTTTATTATAACGCAATTATTAATTTTTTATTAGAGGTATATGTACAGGTAAAGAAAGCAAATAATTGTTTAAAAAGAAGTATGTAATTTGCAACATGCAGCTATGTACTTTTTCTTGAAAGTAACTGTGTTTTCTTTACATCAATTGATTGATTTCATTATTCCGTGCATAAGTATCAAGGTAATAAGGTTACCGAAAACTGAATATTTTACAAGATATTTTACATTTTATGTCAAAAAATTGTTAACTTCAAGCCTTATATATAATTTGAAAAGTACTTTAATGAAACAAATATTTTATTATGATGTTTTGAAAAAGTTTCGAAACAAGCTACAAGAATATACATTAAAAAATAGTAGATTTCATTTAAGAAATTGAAGGTGACCTTTACGTGACCTTCAAACGACTATTCAAGGTTAAATCTTTATCCATTATCTTATGCCGCCTTAAAACCATACAACTTTTGTTTAAAACATTTTTCGATTTAACGCAGTGTTTCTGAGATATTTGAGTGGATCTTTTAAAATGGGACACCCTGTTTAAACTTTTTTCTTTACTTTGATTTGTGAGATCAAATATATCCTACAAGTTTGTTCAAGTAAATATTTTTGGTATATTGACGAAATAACAAAGTGTATGATTGTGCAGCACCATTCACATATGACTGGACTTTGAAATGCATCTAGAGCATCCAACAAACTACTATCGCGATAGAGATCCGTGTAACCCGTTTAGGGTGACTGACTCTATATCAACAACTCGTAATAGTAGTAGTGAAACAGAACAGGAAGTCGAAATGCGCGAAATTCAGTCAAACGTATGTACATATATATTCATGAAATGAATACAACATTGCGCAATATAAATATGTGAAATAATCTATATATTTAATAAAATATAACACGTTGATCCTTTTTTCATAATTTTGTGATAAGCGAAGTTATTAACATAACCAACATTGAATTTTGGACTGTTTTTCACTGAGTGGGTTTCTAGGAAATGACCATCGATTAGATAATCGATTGCAATTGATCAAACGTAAAGTTATATCACATCCTGCGGTTACGTCTGCGCAATCTGGATTGCATTAAACTTTCTTAAATTTGTCAATTACCGTGACAAATCGTTCGATTTTCCATGACATAACGTGACGAAATATCGTTGTTATTAAGTCTTAAATTTAATTTTGTACTTCGATTTTACTTCATTTTACCTTGAAGAGCATATCTCTTCGACCTTCCATCGGCGGCTGGTCCAACCTTGTCTTTAACGCCGCACCTTGGTGTAGCCATAAGTTTCGCAGTCTCTTCATTCAATTCACCTGAAATAAAAATAGCATAAAAAATTGAATATAAATTTTATTATTTACTTTCAATTGGATATATAAACTCGAAATATTGGTTACTCTTAATAAGAGAAACTCTTCTTTATATTCTACATTGTTTCCTATATCATCTTCGAATAATTGCGTGATAAAAGTAATTAAATGACCGGGGATTCGCGAGTATATTGATTCTTGAAGTACGTAGCCTCTGTTGGCGTGTGTATATACATGTATTTTCATGTACTAGTTTACGTCTTTTATGCGTAGATATATAAGTATGTGTGTGTACTTGTGTGTATGTGTATGTGTGCGCGCATGTATTCTCGCACATCCCGTGCACGTACTAAATTCTCATGAATGTATGCATAATATGCATACATAGTAATATGAGAGTTAACTCTCGTATAACATATGCTACCGTCAGTTTCGCAGCAGCGCAGTCACGCGACTCGATATTTACTGATTCATCGTTCCAAAGATTCGGAGCGTATGATTACATGCGACAAAGATTGCATTTTTGTTTCCGGATCAGAATCTCGCAAGAAGTGTACCTTTTAAATTTCATAAAATAACTTCGAAACTTTCTCTCTACGTGCTGCTATTTCTTACACATTTTAGTTTTTCATATTCGCAGTTGTGCAAAATGCAGTTTTTGTTTTATAAGGTTTCTTGCACATTTTATATAATTTTCACTCTTTTACACTGTCTATATTCTTCTTTCCATCTTTTATCTATCATGAAAAAAATTTTGTTGCGAATGAATAGGTAAATAAATCAATGGTGACAGTTTCTACAAGTAATATATCGAATACAAAAAGTAAAAATCATTGTTTCAAAAATATTTTTATACATCAATTTTTAAAAAAATTTTTCTCTTCCTCATGTTTTTACAAATTATATCTTTTCTGTAACTGTGGATGCGTCAACAATGCGTACGATTATGACCAATGAACACGCTTCATCTCGGATAATGCCACCACCGGCTGGCCTACAATTCTACAGTTAGATCACTCTTCCGTTCACCTTCGGTTTTTATTGGATGACTCCGTTGCTTGTTCTAGCCATGGACTCTCATGTACTATCATTAATGACTGGTAAAATTTGTATGCTTTCGTCTCGAATCATCATTTTTGTAATTTTTCGTACTGCATAAAGATTAAGCATAATAGCTTTATATATCTAATGAAGCAAAAATTAATATATTTCTCAGTCATCAGGAAACTTTATTAGGACAATATTCAATCGCAGTTGTGCGAATGCATTTTTTGGTCTCAAGATTTCTTGCGTTTACTTTTTTAATCGATATTTCATAATATAAGTATTTCTGAGTACAATGATTTCTCGCGAGAGAAAGAGAGGGAAAGAGGAAGAGAGACAAGGCTGCTACATGTAATGAGTCACTGCTGAAATGTCAGATGGAGTTCGGTCGCATTTCATTGAATTCTGAATCACCAGCTAACAGGGAACCACCTACTGTTATCATAGTCTTCATGTTGATTTGACATGCGCACAGGATTGTGATTGTACCTCTAGAATTTCACGCGTTTTGCTATTTTTGCTTTTTTTGAGTCATATATGAATATACTGGCGCGACATATTAGTATAAAAGTATAAATAATACGCATCCTTTGTCATTTTCTTTGCGTGATGAATCATTAATGAGGATGCATTTATCAACCGGCCCAATAATAAATTGATCCATCATTCCAAGTCATCTCTTCCTTGTATATATTTATATAATGTTTAAAACTAAATTTAAACAAATAATATGTAACATACCTGTAATGTTGAGACCGGCGAATGCTTGGAATTCTTCTATTGCTGTCGTCAGCTTCTCTTCGCTTAAGAAGGCACCATTTTCTGGATTTATGGGTGGCAAGTATCCATATTGCGCCAGATAATTCTGCAATATTAAAAATAAGGTATTCTCTTTTTTAAAATAAAATAATATTATTTTATTATTTAAAATTATATATTATTTATATGATTACGCGTTAAAATACCTAAACATATATGGAGATACTGCTTTTTTTAGTATATATAAAAAAATTGTATTCTTGAAGTAAGAAGACTATATTGTAAAACCTCTTAACAGATATTCTTAAATAAGTGTTTCTAAAACATCCTATAAAACTAAGAATATGTTCTTTATTAATAATAAAAATCGCATGGTTTTTATACGAATGGTCTATTTAACGTTATATGGTCATAGAAGAGTAGAAATAATCAACCAGAACTAGCGTACTATTTTGTTTATTAAAATTTCACAATTGAAAGTTTAATAAACGAAATAGTACGCTAGTTCTGGTTGATTATTTCTACTCTCCTATTTTAATAATTAGTGACTAAGATTAATAATTTTGAGAAGTTATATGGTCATATTATTATTGTAATACTATATATATAATGTTGTCCCCCTCCCCTCTCCCTATGCAATATTTTGTCACTGAATGATTTTAGTTAAAAGAATGGAAATCAACAAAATAAAGAATAAAACTAAATAAGCTATAATAAATGGTTTAAAAAAGAAGAATTGAGCGATTTAAAATAAGTGCTCACGAATAAGTAACATGTAAATATAACCTAATTTAATCTACTTTTTTATAAGACTCAGGTCTCATGCTTCATATTCGATCTGTACTATATATATGTCTATGCTTTCTTTATAATCTCTTTTTGCCCGTGTACTGGAAAATAAGTACTCTTTTGTTAATATAAAAATAAATCTTATTTCGTCTACACTTTTATATAAAATTAGAAATATAATACTAATTCTTTTCGCAATAAAATATAAGGTGGTCCTTTTGACGTTTATTATTTTAGAACAGGGAATTCTAAAAATAAGTAAAAAATTCTTATAAAATGGAAACTTTTTTAGCGTACAGATTTCAAATCGAAGGATAATCTATATTGTTTTGTATCTATTCAAGGAGAAGATATCATATCATGAAATCGCAGACAGAAAAGTCTCGTCACTTCGCAAAGACTTGGCCTTTAAACTCTGTGTCACCTTGACGTTTTACGAACTTCGAAAGTGAAACTAAAGATATCCGTGTGTCTTATCTCCTATGTAAATTTAGACTGGAGTCTTCGGTATCACTTGTTATCAATCTCGATTTGATCAATTGTATTATATAGTCGTACGATGAACTGTAAAGTAGAAATTATTTTACCATAATATGTATCGTTTTACATATATACACATATATGGAAATCTCACATCAATCACGTGACATTTCTGTTCTACTATCTAAAATTACGATGCGAGGTCCAGTGTTACACAAGACGTGCTCTTTCCTCGCGCAAAAGACCATGTGTGTCGTAAGAATGATATACGCGCAGAAGATTGTCATTAAATCCAATTCATATGACATTACATTCCAAGTACAGAGAGATTTGCTCGCTTTAAACTGACTCATCCCTTGTATCGAACACGAAGAGCACTCTATTTTTCACTTATGCGCGTTCTAGATTCGCATAAAATGGCAGTCCTCGCAATCAGATGTTTCATATCGTTGCGTAGAAAGTTAGCCAATCGATCTGCTATCGCGTGTATTCTTTCATTTGTATAGCCAACTCTGTATTGATTTTGTTTTCGCAAATAAGAATAGTCACATATATAGGGTACTTATACGAAAGACTTGAATAAACTCCTAAAGCACATTCTTCATGTCAAAATGAAGAAAAAAAGTTTATATATATAAACTTTTATATTCTATACTAAGATGAATAGTAATGATATTATATAGTAAAAAGTTTTATCGTACGTGAGGAATATACCCTAAAAGTTTGTCCAAGTATTTTATAAACACTCGCCTGTACATATAATGTACATATGAATTATATGATAATCGGAGCAATTAAAACACAAGAGAGATGAGATGTTTTATTAAAATTCTCCCTAAACTTATTTATAGTATATAAGTGGTCCCAGAAGCCCTCGATAAAATTACCGTTATCATGTTAGTCACTATACATGGTGCAAAAGATGAGTCACGCGAGAATTATCAAAGTATATCGTGTGTCTAGACTGTAAATTAGGCAAGCAGCGATTATCGAGGAGATTGACTTGACCGACGGGTTCTTACAACTATTTAATCACATTTATCATTTATGCACGGTCTGATTAATATTCTGATGGTTGAATCGTACGACGAGTATGTTTGCTGATGAAGTAAGTAAAAAAAATGAGATTTTTCTTTTTACTTTTACATTGTGTGCATTCGTGTATTACATACGTATCATTTTGTGTGAGAATTAAATTTATGAAACTTTTAAGAGGAAAAGCTTTATATTAAAATTATAAATATATAGGATGTTTCAGAAATAAATGGCCAAACTTTAAAAACAAACGCTCTTTTTCAAAATAATAAACCTTTTTTTATTTGTGTTTTTGAAATTTGGTTACCTGATTTTAAAACACCTTTATAGACATTAGATGAAACGTTCGGACTTTGTTATTCGTGTAAAATAAATCAATAAAGAAATATGATCTGTATTGTAATTGCAAAGTTATGGCATGAATATATTTGTGCGGAAGAGAGCACAATATAAAAAATACATTCATTTAGATATTTTGTGAGATTATAAAATTCGACATACATCTCTCTGTCATTTTAGGCAGTAAATTTTTTTAAATGCAATCTTTGGATCATTGATTCTTAAACGCTTCTTTTTAGAGTAGAAATTGAATTCTTATAAGCATTTACTTCTTTCGCAATTAATTTTATAATTATTTTTATAGAATTATAAAATATAATAAAATAATTTATTATTTTTGTTATAATTATAAATATTTTATAGATGAAAAGAAATTAACCATTAGTTTTTTATTTACTTTTTTTAAGAACTTTTTTATCAAATTTTACGATTTGATATATTTAACAGAGAGTAATATTTTGTTCAAATAACAAGTTATCTTTGATAAAGATACTCTTTTGTAAAGATGGATGATAAAGATCATTCTTTATTATAACAAATATTAATTCTTAATTTTTCTGACAATCGTACTTTATTTAGCCGGATGAATGGAAAGAAAGAGAGAGAGAGAGAGAGAGAGTGACTCAATGATCTTACGATTCATAAATTTTATAATATGCTTCAGACATACAGACACACATAAGTAAACTTCTATGAAGGCTAAGATTTTTATGAATGAACGTAAGTAGAGTGTGTGCGCCCACACATACGCATACTTCCTTACGCATGTGTCATGCATGAATGGGCTGCTTCCTTCCTCGCTATCTCTCTCTCTTTCTTTTCTCTCCCTTCTCTCATTGATGAGGTGTCATTGAAATTCAAAGTCTCCCTGTCTGGTGGATGGTAATTATCGATCGATAGGCGTCGAGAGTGATTGATTCCGATTAATCAAAATGATTAGCGTATGTAAATGTGCAATTTCACACTTCAATTCATATATAAGCAATAATAAATGTATAAAATGTATACGCGAATATTTCAAATTTTTTAATTGCTTAATTAAATTTTTGAATATATGTGGTATTGTTCTATTATAAAAAAAATAACAGAAATATATAATTATTTAGACCTTGGGCACAGATGACATGCAAGTTATGGAAGTTAGCTGGACGCATTCTTTATGTAATCGCGTGAAAAACTGCGAAATATTTGTCAAAGCCTTGAAACAATTATGTTATATAAATCGTGTCAAAATACTTTGCCAAGTGTATGTATAACCGTATATTTTTATAATATATATGTCATTATACAAAGCAAACCGCATCTAAATTCGCAATATATATTTTTTTCTTTACCACAAATATTTCTTGCATATTTTATTTTTAATTTTTTCTCTTATTTTTTTGCTATTTAAAATTTTACGAATTTTTTTCGCGATAAAAAACATGAAGATTAATCATGTGAATAACAGTAATTATGTGTGATTAAATCATTCCTTTAAGTACCAGTTATCGTACCAGTTTTCTGTAAGATGATTAAGTGCCCATCGCTTAATTACATTATTGAATGACTCTGTATGGAATTTTTTCTAAAATATTATCTCTTTAATTATTTATTAATTTTATGATAGTAATTATTTTAAAAAATATTTTATAAACAAAATATTTAATAAAATATTTTTTAAATATTCTGAAATATTACGAATTAATATCCGGCATTATAGGTAAATTTCTTACCGTCATACGAATTTCTGGTAGAAATGCTACACAAGCTTGTAATCTGTGTATGCGGTTATAGCTGTAATTGTACATCAGGACTCGCGTTAAGCACGAAACGTTTTATGTCCGGGTTACCTTGAATCCGTTGTTCAAGATATGACGTAGATATCCACGTAGATAATATTCTTTTGAAAGTACAGTCATCAAGTAACGTTTATTATTATTAGTTGTATATTATATATTCAAATTTGTAATAATCAAATAATTAAAAATATAAAAAAACAGAAAATAAAAATTTTCCGTATATTTTCTATCTTTTTTATAATATATAATTATTTTTCAGTAAGTGTGAATATTGTCGTAAAATAAGCGAAACACAGTGTTGTAACCATGACCTGAATTGTTGATCGTAGAGATTTTGCATTAACTTGCAGGCGAGTATCATGATTATTGTCTTCTGTCGCAGTTTGTTTAATCTTTAAGAGTGTTTAATCTTCGAAAGATATCTTTCCAACAAAATAAATATAGAATCAAGTTACTGACATAGGTGCGGAAGTTATTTTATGAGATTGTTTTATTGATTCATTATAGTATTAAATCATTTTTGTACTTAAAATGTTAAAAAAATGTTATCAAAATAATCATGTTTAGTAAGCCCATTATATTCCTTTGTTTATATATATATAATTATGTATGTATATACAGAGTGTCCCATTTTAAATGACCACCTTTTTTAAACAAAATATTATATTTCAGAGAAAAATGTTTTAGACAAAAGTTGTAGGATTTAAAGGATGCCAATAGATGATCTTGTTAGATTTTAGATTGGGAATTTGTTTTGGGCCCAGTAGGACCCAAAATAATTTTTTAAAAATGTAATCTCTATTTTTTTAGTGCAGGTTTGGATTTTATGTCTCAAAATAAAACAATTTTGTTCTTGGTCATTTTTTTACTAAACCCTCGCCAACAAGTCTAAAACATTATTTGAATAAGTTATTATTATGTAAATCGTTACGAAACGTCGATTTTCATCATACAATTTAAAAAATATACTCTTCAATGAGAAAACATGCATCAGTTTGCGCATAGCCAGAATAGCTAAAAATAGCAAAATGGAAAAGAAATACTGGTGGTTCAGTACTTTGATATTAAAGGGGGTCTGGTGCTATTCATTATTCATTGCAGACACTGAAGTGAAATAACAGTGAATAGGAAAAAACATACTTGAAACGGACGAATTTTCGTCCGATCCGATACACCTCTCGTTAAACGAAGTTATATCTATATATACATATGTATATATATATATATATATATATATATATATATATATATATATAATATATGTATTTTTTTCTTTACCACAAATATTTCTTGCATATTTTATTTTTAATTTTTTCTCTTATTTTTTTGCTATTTAAAATTTTACGAATTTTTTTCGCGATAAAAAACATGAAGATTAATCATGTGAATAACAGTAATTATGTGTGATATCTATATATACATATGTATATATATATATATATATATATACATATATATATAATACCATATATGTATATAGAATGTCTGATGTCTGAGAAGCGCGCAAGCAAGAAGAAACAATGTTACGTGCTTAGGCGCTCAACGAGAAGAGACAACTAATAATTGTTGAACGCTTCTCCCACTTGTCGCGCCCTACACTAACTGCATAACATTGAGCTGTCTCTTTGTACTCGCATGAATTTTAGCTGATCTTTTTAATTAATCTTTTAAATTAATTTCTCATTAGTTATTGCGAAGATCGCAAAACAGTAGAGGAGTTTTCTATTCAGTTTAACCCATTACTCTACCTGCACACAAGAAGTGGAACGCGATTATTATCAAATATTTAACCTAATCTAACCTATGTATCTCTGTCATCTTTATATGTTTTAAGTAGATCGATTTAACAGTGTTCATTTGCCGAATATTGCAAAAGTAGATAAAAATAGTATATCTGATATCCTCACTTGTACGATTAGTAAATATAGGTAGCAGATTATATACCGATAAAAAGATCAAGTATTCTATGCTAATGAAAACTGGAGTAACTTTATCTCAATGGAACATGGCGTGTCTTTCGAATACCGGATACTGGATACCGGCCAGAATCATGTTTGCCATACATAAATATTAACCATGCCAACCAATTTAATTTAAACAGTATTAATGGTTTAATATATAATTGTCGATAAAATATCTATTATAACCTATAACGTATTGTAACGTGTATGTATATATATATATATATATATATATATATATATATATATATATATATATATATTAGTACACAAATGAACATCTAGACCTACATTTTGCACATGCATACGCAGTTCTAAAACATAGCGTTTTTGATTTATAAAATAAAAAAAATATATAAAATTATAGTATAGCTATATACGCTATATTAATATATATATATATATATATATATATATATACATATATATATATATATATATATATAATATTAATATAGCGTATATAGCTATATTATAATTTTATATATTTTTTTTATTTTATAAATCAAAAACGTTATGTTTTAGAACTGCGTATGCATGTGCAAAATGTAGGTCTAGATGTTCATTTGTGTACTCGTAACAATCTTTTATCTCATTCCGTTATCAATGATAACGCCTAGTTTGCCGTTCAAGTATAGTCTCACCTTTTCTCATTAACTCAACATTAATGTGTAATAAAAAAATTGTACACGATTCCAACGAATTCTAACGATTCAATAATTTCATAATCTGGTTCATTATTATTAAGTCTCTAATCTTATTATAATTATTCTTATTTATTTATCGTTATTATATTTTTTCTCATCAAGTCGCATACATATGTATATGTCACAGTTTTAAAATAAATTCTATTTTTTCACATAAAACTTATGTATATATACAATTTCTAGAATTACTTGTGTATCGATATAAATTTTATAAATTTTAATATTTATATAATAACAAACAGCATGTTTGTTTATGCGAAATACATTCATTTTGACATTATACAGTCATATTATTGAAGTGTATATGATTATATACAGTCATATTATTGAAGTGTATATGATTATATATGAGACCATACCAAATCAACAACTTTTTTTGACAACAATTTTTTATTTGCTTCATTTTTTTATCTTTTTGTATCTATTGAAAGTAGATACAAAAATATGTATTACTTAAAGAAAAATAAATATATTGTCATTAATAAGGTATGGTCATTATTTGTCTTTGAATGTATTTTTCAAACAAAATATTGAAATAATTAAAAAAAGAAAATTTAATGGTATTTTAGTCAATTTTAATCAAAATTATTTTTTCCTCAATGAGACCCTTTCAATTTTTCTCATAAAAATATATAACATTTTAGACTTCAAAAACATTTTTTTTTTAATTATTGGCAAAAAGGGGATTCAAATATTTTCATTTTTTAAGGCCATTTTTCGAATTTTTTTCAAAAATCACATTTTTGGTTGTTTATACACTATTTCAATTTAAAAAATTAATATTTATAAAATTAATAAGTACTCATTTCAAAAAGTCAGGAAAAAATTCCAACATTTGTAATTTTTAAAAATTTTTGCTATTTTTTCAAAAATAGTGTTTGACAGTTGTTTAGGCAACTCGGATTAAGAAGTTCATTCTTAAAATAAAAGATATTAATGCAATCAAACGTATTTTATTGGAAATTAGTACATAAAACACTTAATTTTTGTTGTTAATTTACATAGTTTAAAAAATTAATAAACATTATTAATATATACGAGTTTATTATTAAAATACGTGTGGCACGTCAATGTTTGGCGGATTATTATTATTATACGATATATTATGCGATTATTATACGAAATTATTATTTTTTGATGCGAGAAGAAGACCACAAATGTTAATTTTTGTATTCCATCTACACTTAAAAAGGACCACAATTGGTGGTTGAAACGTTATAAATGTAATTGAGTTTTACAAAATAGAAGAAGTCAGTGTTGGTCACTTTTAGAATTATAATTTAATGATATACAGGTGATATACAAAGCAAATCGTATATATTTATAATTAAATTGATTAATTATTTAAACTATATAAATTAACAACAAAAAGTGTTTTCATGTACTAATTTCCAATAAAATACGTTCGATTGCATTAATATCTTTTATTTTAAGAGTATTCTTCTTAATCGGAGTTGCCTAAACAACTGACAAATACTATTTTCGAGAAAAATAGCAAAAATCTTTAAAAATTACAAATATTGGAATTTTTTCCTGACTTTTCGAAATGAGTGCTTATTAATTTTATAAATATTAATTTTTTTAATCGAAATAGTGTATAAACAACCAAAAATGTGATTTTTGAAAAAAATTCGAAAAATGGCCTTAAAAAATGAAAATATTTGAATCCCCTTTTTGCCAATAATTAAAAAAAAAATGTTTTTGAAGTCTAAAATGTTATATATTTTTATGAGAAAAATTGAAAGGGTCTCATTGAGGAAAAAATAATTTTGATTAAAATTGACTAAAATACCATTAAATTTTCTTTTTTTAATTATTTCAATATTTTGTTTAAAAAATACATTCAAAGACAAAAAATGACCACCTTATTAATGACAATATATTTATTTTTCTTCAAGTTACAAATATTTGACATTTTTAAATTTCAAAAAAATTAATGTTTTTAAAAATATATAATCCGGAAATTAATAAAAATAAAAATCTAAAAAAATTCATGGAAGCTACTTTTAATAGATACAAAAAAATTTTTTAAATAAAGCAGATAAAAAATAGTCGGGGAAAAAAGTCGTTGATTTGGTATGGAATGCTCCATATATACACTGCATATGATTATATATAGAGTGGCTCCGAATGTTCCGGCCAGACTTTGAGATCTTATAGGAAATTTAATTCTGAACAAAAAATTTCGGATAAACATGGGTCGAAAAATGCTTCCTTAAGAAGTTATAAACCTAAATCGTGATTATTTTACACATTTTTCCAAATATCATGGAAAATATGCGTCTTTTAACAAAAAGTTGTAGAAAAATTAATTATCTCCGAAACAAAAGTAGTAGAAAATTAAATTACCTTCCAAATAAAATTAAAATGATTGTTGTACGTTCCATAGATTTTGATATAACCAGTTTCAAACGTACAAAAAGTGCTTTTGTCACTTATTGTTAGATGCGAGCTATTTTAGTTTTAAAAAAATAATTTTATTTTCATAAAAGAAGATTATTTTTTATTTTATAGGTTTTTTTAAAGAAATTTATTAAGTTTTATTTTCTTTTTATTTCATTTTTTCTCCTTCTGCTCTTCCTTTAACAGAGGTTTTTGAGCGATAACTTAAGGAAACATTTTTCGACCCATGTTTATAGGAAATTTTTTGTTCAGAATTAAATTTCCTGTAAGATCTCAAAGTCTGGCCGGACCGTTCGGAGCCACTCTGTATAGTACTGCAATTGACAATGCAGTGATATGTGTGCCACTGAATGGTTTTAGTTTATTAAAAAAATGAAGGATAAAGTGATTAATAAATGATTTAAAAGGAAGAATTGAGTGTAACTTACGAGAAGTATTCATGAGTAAGTAACATGTAAACATAATTTAATTTAATCATTTAAGAGCCAAATCTTGAATGTCTCATATTCAGTTTATATATTTTATGTTTATGCTATACTTTAACATCTTTCATTGGCTGTAAAATAATGTACCTTTTATTAATGTAAAAATAAATTCCATATCATCTTTATAAATTATAGAAATATCTGATACTAATTTTTAGAGGATTTCCCTCGTAAGAGGATTTTTTGACGTCTATTAAGATAACAGGATATTCTAAAAATAAATGGAAAATTTTTAAAATATAAATAATATAAACAAGTTTCTTCAATGTGTTCAAAGCGTTCATAATGTGTGGAGTTTTGAAGAAATCTGTTTGATTCCCGTTACTTGCATTGACTTTTTATAATCAAAGTGTTTTATTTATTTTCTTTGTTTTTAAACTTTTAAATATTCCCACTCGGAATAAAAAATATATAATTAAATATATAATTAATTATATATATTTATATTTTTATTATATATAGATTTTTTCATCCAGTCATAGTATTTTTGTACAATAGCTCTTTTTACAATTTCTAATTATGAAATGAGAATTAATTGTGTGTACATTTAATTTCCTATAAGGAAGAGATAATCTAAATAATTAACCGTAGTTGGTTATAATGGACTAAATTAATAAAAGCCAATAGCACTTATTGCCACACTTGTTCAATTGTCTCCTATCTTTAAATTGTAGATTTTGGAATAACTTTCGCACATTGCGTGTAAAAAAGTGTACCATTTTGTGAGAATGTGTGAACAAGAAACAATTTTTCTTTTGACATACCAAGTTGGATTGTAAAATTTTACAAGCTATCAGCCGTAAAATAAAAGGAAGGAGTGCATAAGCGTCAAGAGAATAGCACTTCGACCTTGGAGAGGTCTTTGTCGACGCAAATGTCATTAATATTCTACGCCCTCGCATCTTCCTGTAGACATTGTTTGAATATAAAAGATAGTTCCAGACCATTTCCACACTATTGCTTTGTACAAAATATTTTCTTTTGCGTGTTATTTCTTTTCTTTTGCTAATCTTTATATTTTATAACGATGGCGTAAAGATCAAATTTTGAACAACAGATTTGAAAATGGTTATAATGAAGAAACGAATATACATCTCTCTCTCTCTCCCCCCCCTTTCTTCTCTAAAAAATAATTGACCATGTTACATTTTTTAAATTAAATGTGTCAAACGCTAAATTATAAGTTAATTGTTACAATTAATGTTCTCATTAAATGTGATAGTACGAATTATGATAGAATTTAAGTTAATTAAATTTGAGTTAAATACAAATTGTGTACAGATTTAAATTTGAATTAAATATAAATAGTGTACAGATTTTAATTTGAGTTATAATAAATACAGATAGTGAAATTTGCTAAAATTGCTTATTTAATTATCATAATTATCATAATTATATATTTACATATGTATGTGTCGTAATTTACAATGTTAAACATATAAGTATGTGTTGCATCGATAGTGACAAGGATGAATTAATCACTTGATCTGATGCGATTGAATTGATGCGACCTCAAAAGTAATAGTGTAATATTAACTTAATATAGCTGTTCCATGATTCTTTTACAGATCGGATTGATCTAATCGACGATTGAATTGAATAATATATTAATAAAATTCACGAAATTTGCAAAATATACAAATCGGATAAAAAATATTTTACACAATCAAATTTATAAAATTGATAAATGATAAAAGCAAGTGATTCATTTAAAATATATTTTTGTTTAAAGTCACTGATTCACACTAAGCGGAAGGAAGATAGTTCGGAAGATAGCTCATAAGAGTAAGACGATTCAAGTCTTTGCGTCACATGAGTCATTAAGGTGCAAACGAACACGATAGCGAATTTTTTTTGTTTATCGTTGATAAAACTTACGTCGGCGAGTTTTAATCATTTACGTCAATTTCAATCGATGCTAATTTTTTGACGTTGCGCCCGATGTCCGATATCCGATAGAAGAGCTTGCTCTTTAGCGGTTTTAATTAGTATAACAATAGAAATTATAGAGATCTAGATGCGAAAGATTTCTATTGAATGCTCGAAAACATTCGAAAGACTTGAAGGAACACGAGATGCACTTGTCAACAGAACATTTAAAAGACGGATGTTTAAGCGAAATTAAGACTAACAGTTAGGTACGGTACAGTTTGTAGCCGGAACAATCTTTCGAAGTAAGTACTGACTAGCTAGTTGTATTATATAACCATAACGTACGATGCGCACGTGCAGATTCCACGTGTCGGAAAAATGCATAAATCACGGGGACACGTTCGCGGAAATAGAAATAGCGGTTTCATTAAGAAATCAGACAGTCACTCGGACACGTGATAACCATACGATGCGTGCACAATAATTTGATCTACGAGCGATATAACGCGCGATCATCTTGTGTGTGTGTGTGTGTGTGTGTGTGTGTGTGTGTGTGTGTGTGTGATTTGCATAAAAGTAACGAACGAATGAAAACATTAATTCCATCACAAGCGCGGTAAACGCGGCAATTTTTTATCTAATTGTAAGTATATAATTTGAGGATATGCCTTCATCTTTATAATGTACTTATACGTATCCTCGTTATTATCTCTTATTTATTATTATTATTAATCAATTTTATTCCTATATAGATTGCACATGAACTTGACAGGGAATGACACTTTTACCGTGTTTTAGGAAAAAAGATCTTTTAAATTAGTAATACTCTAATTATATAGGATCTATAATTATAATCTATATTCTATATTATATAGAAATGAAATTACATTAATTCCTTTTCTTATATTATTGATAAAATCTGCGAACGAATTTTTGGTTCCATTTTTTACATTTTATTCTGAAACAATGTTATTTCCGGAAATCCTCAATTTGATAGATTTTTTACTAAGAAAAAGCATCTTATGATATCATTAGTTTTTAAGATATCAATTTTTCAAAATTTTTATTTTTTTTTAATATATTTATTAAAATTTCAAAATTTTTAGGATTGTGTCATACATTTTTCTCATAAAATTTTTTCATATAACTAATCTAATTGTAATTTAATTAGAAATGGATTAGATCCGAAGTTTTTCATGGGGATCCAGAGGAAAGAGTTATGTTAGGTTAGGTTTTGGTCCTCCCCCGTCCATGCGCTTTATATACATAACATTATATTCTTCCACCAAATATATTTTTTAAATATAATACAGTACCGTCAATTGTGTGATACCTGTAAAAATGACTTATCAAATTGAGGGATCTCGAAAATAAATTTTCTTGCCTTCATTCTTTCATTATGATTATATTGTATAATAATTAATATTATATAATTAGGATTTTCTTTCTCTCTCTCTCTCTCTCTCTCTCTCTCTCTCTCTCTCTCTCTCTCTCTCTCTCTCTCTCTCTTTTTCTGTCTCGTTGTACATAATACTTAATACAAAAATGATGATTTAATTCTAAGCAAAAGAACGATTCAAAATATCATTATCTATGACAATAAGGAATGCCATACATTGGTGACGTGTGGCGTGTCTTATCAACAGGTATATTGTTTGCGAGCTTCTCGTACATACGGCTTCGCTGATCACGTATAATAATTTTTTATCTTCCTAGCCCACGCGCAACCGATACGCAACAAATCATTCGTGCTCGAGAATAAATAAATGTGTATTTGTCAACTTGAACAAAAGAGCCGCGTCTTAGCTTTTTTCTTTGTTCTTTCAACTGCGTTGAAGCTATCGAAGAGTATTTGACTGTGAAAAGGATATAATTTTTGTATATTTGTCTCTATAATCTTTACGATGTGATCAAAAGTACTGTTTTTACTGTTTACTGTTACACAAGATGCTTTTGATTAATGACAATCTTTTTTGCTATTTTACATACGTTTAAATGGCGGAAGAGATAGAACTATTTCTCGTAGTTTCAATAACACTAACGCTAACCGCAAATGCGAATCGATTTTTCTATTAGATTCTCCTTTTTACGATCGACACACGATTGGAAGGAAAAAAGACTGCCAAGCAGAACTTGCTGCTGGCTTAAATATAAAAAAAAGACAAACGCGATTGCTGGATCGAGTGACGATGAGAATATCTATGATTAGATCGTTAATATTCCGATGACGGCTGATTCGTGTTCGGACTATGGATCTGCGATGACGAAGGCCAACATATGAGATCTCTCTACGGTACAGGTGTATTTCCGTATTTCCGAGTTTACATATACATTATGTACAGTTTTTTAGTATAATCGAGAGAGAGAGAGAGAAAAAAAGATATGCGCATACGGTTCGATGACTTGGCATTTTCTGAAGGAAGATTACTGAAACATTAGATTGTCAAGAATAATAAGATAATGAATTTCGACAATTTTATTTTATCTTACCTTTTATTTTTGAAGTATATAATTCTAGATATATATTTTTTTTCAATATTTTTTATATATTTTATATTGTACGTATATATATTTATATATTTCAAGAAAAGAACTTTTGTTCTGAATGTGTTTAATTTTATTTACTGTATAATGATTTTTGTAGACATGTGTATTGTGTATGTAGCAAGATGTTTTCCTCTTACTTAAATATGTATACTCGCCACGACAATAATTATCATCTCTAACGTTGTAAATAGCATTTTTTACAATTAAATAAGCGTAACTACGTACGTTGACTTGTAGCAAAACAATTAATGTGCATTATTATAAATATTGTTATTCTTTTGTCAATATCAACTTGGAAAGTCTTGTCTTTCTTTCTCAATTACACAATTCTCGATTTATCTAAACATCGAATAGAGTATTCATTCAATAAAATTTAAAAAATAACAATTATTCTTTAAAATCGATCATTCGTCGACAGAACAAGTCACGTTCCTGATGTATATCCAGTCAAAAACATCAGTTACTTTTTGACTGTGCGTTTATCTATAAAGTGATAAATATTTTGTCATCAAGCCAAATTTGCGGTTAAAGCGTCAATACAAAGCTCTCATAAAGAGCATAAATTTAAATTTTCGTATAATAATATAGAAACGAGAAGCAAACAAACATCTTTTTTTCTCTTTCCTTTTTCTATATACTAATCGTGATAAATATTTCAGACAATTTTTTATTAGTCACACTATAATATCAAAGCGGCACTGCAATTCAAGAGATAATCCGATATATCTATTAATATAATTAGATATCAGCGGTCTCGGAGAGATAAATGTTCTCCTCGGAATGTTATTCGCGTTATTCGTCAAAGAAACAACATGCGAACACATATGCGCAATGCGCGATCTTGCATTACTCATCTGTGACGCATCCCACGAAGATATTGCATCCAGCTCCAGACCAGTTTCTTTCTTTCTTCCGAATGTCGAGACGTGTTGTGAAAACTTTTCCAACAGTCTCTCAAAATGCGTAGCGTATCTACATAACTTGTTGCGTGGTCTATATATAATTTATCTTATATATAGACCAACAAGTTAATCGGGGTCAATTAAATATTAGGATGCAATCAAAAATTGGGGTCCATCGAATTAGGACTCCTAGAGCGAAATCAATTTGATTTCCCCAAGTCAATCACGTCATTCGCTTATATTTCTACACAGATCACTTTGTAGAGAGATTGCAGGAAAATAAAATCTCTATATACTTACCGCAGCAGTGGTGTCGCTGATGACGACATTGGTGGGTGCCGCTCCAGTACAACTCGCGTACAAAGTGAGGAACGTTATCGCCGTCAGGTAGCTTGGCCGCCGCGAAACAATCTTGCTCCACCTCGTCATATTTTCGGCAATGTTGCTGCTCTTGGTCCAATTGTTAAATTGTGTTAATATATCACCGTGATTTATTTTTCTCGTGCGTACAGTATTGGTGCTCGTCGCTCGCCCCTTTACATCCCCCTTTTCCCGGAAACACTGAATCACGTGCTTCCCCTTGCGTAACTTTCCCTTATTAAGGTGCCTCGAGAATCGCAAACTGTCAAATTGGATTCATATATTAAATCAACCGATTTCGACTATACTCTTGTTGAGGAGAATTACGCAGGGTTTTAGGAAGCTGTTGAGATGTTACCTCTACTAACTCTATTCGCAAAGCGGAAACATTTGTTGTACTTTCAACAGCGTGCCGGTGACTCTACCTGGCTGGCAGAGAGCTAGTTTGAAACGTGGTTGCCACAACACTATCGATCTCTTAGCGTTTTCCTCCCTGGTGGTTCGCCACCCGTGTTCTCTTTCCTTCTGTTGCTGCGAGCGTGACTCTTTGGCTTATACGCGTATATGTATATGTGTCGCGTAAACCTCGCTCGATTTTCATCGACAAAGATCTTTCTTCCGTAAAGTTCGATGAAACGATCGAGGAAAAAAAAGAATGAGAAAGAGGAAAAAGAGTTGGCAGTAATAAGTTAGGATAGATAGGATAGATAGGATCTGTATACGCGCGATAGAAAGGTGTTCGCGTCAAAGGAGAGAAAAAAAAAGAACCAACCGAACAAGAAGCGCGCGAATATGCGGAGCCAGTACCGGAGCTCACCGCCACTCTGAATCATAATCAGCCTGCCACTGACTTTTATTGAGATCTCCCACCAAAGTCGTCGCGACGACCACGATTACCAATCGCGCACCCGCGACGCTTCTGCACACGTGCATATACACATGTGCAACGATGCCGCGCATAAGTTGATGAAATCAGAACTGTAAGGGATTGTTATAGATGGAGTGCAAACTCTGTATTCCTAATTCCTCTTTGAGATATTCCTTCTGAATCTTTAATTATCTCTAATTGACAGGATATTCTGATTTTCTAACGGAATATTCTGGTTTAGAATTAGAGAAAGTTCGTTGTTTTTGCATTTTAGGGTATCCTATTTTAAATAACGCATTACTATTTTTCGAAGATCAGAGCTTCCATTAAAAATTGTTTCAATATAATCATGCAAAAGTTGTAGGAATTCAAGTAAGACGATCTTATAATAATGATTTTTTTTTAACAGACCAGGACATCCTATATTAGCTCAAGACAATCATTAAAAGTGCATGTTTTGCAACTACAAATCTCATAAACATTTAGCGTTTAGCAAATCGATTTAAAAAATATTTAAAATAAAGGAAAAATATTCACAGTAGTATCACTAGATCTAGCCAGAAAAATATAGCTAGAAAAATTGCATAGAAATTGAAATACAATTAATTACAACATCGTTTTAGAAGCGCACTTGTTAAGAAAATACAGAGCGCACAATCGCATCAAGAGAATGAAATTGTAAGTCTACCCTTTTTAGCTGAACTGGCTGCTCTAGTTCAGAATTTATCTTTTTGGAGTAAAAAAGATAAATGGCTCTGTGGCTGATTTAGTTATATTGATATTTCAGAGAGCCGACTACAAAGTGCGTTAAAAAAGATAAACTCTAAACTAATATATGTAGCCAGTTCAATTAAAAAGAACAAAACCTTTGTTAAAGTATAATAGCCATCTGTATTTTTTGTACTTTATACATTTTTATGCACTTTCTACACTTTACTGCATTCTCAATGTGCAAGGGTTGTAACATTTATTTACGAGGACCTATTACATCATAATTTAAGAAATGCAAGACATAAAATAATAATGAGAATTTCATAGATATAATACGAGCTTTTCGCGCTCTAGGTTTGAATTTTCCTTAATTTACCAGTTTGAAATAGAAAAAGTTTCACATTCTTTCCGTTCTTTTTTTAATTGAGATAACTTAATTAAAAAAATGTTTTTTGATCAAGTTATCTTAATTAAAAAATTTTATTTTTTTTTATTCTTTTACTTTTTTTCATACATATATATATATATATATATATATATATATCTTAAAAATTTGTTCTTAATCTTTGATAAATAATCGTTCCGATAATCTTCGATACTATGTGAGTATATGTGCTATCTCTATTTTCTTGTGTGTGTTTACATATTTCCTCAGTTGAGATAGTGAACGCATTTATATCGAAAACTAGATTCGATATTTTGTTCGATTAATCGTATTGTACGTGATATTTTATTACAATAAAAATATTTACACATTTCGATGCCATTTCTTAGACGAAGAAAACTTTTGTTCCCAGAAGTTATGCGAATAACTTTATGAGTCACAGGTTTTAAGCTGGCTTTCCGTTCTCAAGAATTCTTTTAGAGATACCGACGACCCCAGAACCTTCAACCGGCATATGAATTTCGAATGCAGATATGACTGTGCAAATTTTAAGAAATTAAATTATTTAATCATTGATCTAGATTATTAGATCTGATTTAGAGTGTTAGATATTCACAATAATACAATAAAATACAAGATGAATTTTTCTTTTTTTTTCTTTTATGCAAATTAATGTAATTAAATTTTGTATATGGATAGATAACCCTTATAGAAATTTATCACTAGTAACGCCAATTTATTACTTATTTCGAATACTTAATCACTCATTTTGAGTACTTAAATTACTGTATATCAGTATTTTAAGTACTCAAAATAAGTGATTAATTAGCGATACTAGTGATAGATTTCTACAAGGGAAATAAGTGAATCAATTGAAGCAAACAATGCATCATCAATATACTCGCCATAATTATCATTTTTAACATAATTTTAATTGTTGAAAATATTTATTTGTTAATGAAAATTTATTCGCGATTCGTAGAAAATAAAACAATAAAATATGCAATAAATGTAACAAAATATTTTTTTTCTTTTTAGAATGCATCGAAAAAATAAAGGTTAATATAATTTGTATGAACCCAAATTCTTGCTTCAGCTGATTTCATTCATATACAAATATTTCTCTACTCATGCAAAATTTTATTAGATTAATTTGCATGATATCATTGTGAATATCTAATATATGAAAGCAGCGAACCTCTCTCGTAGACGAAACTTGAATGCAAATAACCGGGTACATTGAACGAATGAGTAAGCATCGGACTTTTTGGTGAGCGCGCATGCGTGCACGAATTCCGACGTTTCATCGATGTGTAAGGATTCGTCATTCTTTTTTTCTGCGCTTCTTCTTACTTCCAATTTAATCAAATTGAGTTTTGTATTTATGATAAGCACGGTTTTTTCGATTCTCTTTTTCTCTGTTTTATCGTAATTGTCATATTAAAAGAGAGAGTTCTCTCTCTTATTAATTTATTCAGATTTTTCTTTCGCGAATCAGAACATTTTATATTTTTATTTTTCATTCTGAAAAAAAACGAATATGATTGTCACGAGAATATTTTTCATATACAAATATAAAAAAATAAATACGTCAAAAAAGGATCTCGCTTCACAGAATCTTATTTTTAGCTTGACAAGGGCCTTTTTTTACCTTTGTAAAGTATTCCTCTTTCTTTAGTAAATGCTCATATGATTCGAATGATACCATCAGGAGTTTGGAATTTAGACTTGCATTAATTAATTCATTCTGTTTTGAGGTCGTTTTAAGAGTTCGGTTCGTAATTCTATGTGATGTTTCGCTAATTCGTTGACTTTAATAAAATTTTACATACGTACAAAATTTGAACTATTTAAAATTTTAATTTTTTAAATTACTTTTTTGAAAAATGCTATTGCATAGGCAATAATCTACTATCAATTACAGTATTTTACAATCCAAAATTATTTTTAATAATTAAACACATTTTTTTATAGATTTTCAAATGCCGCAAATCAATTTTCACATCAGCTTTTTGAAATAATTTAATATACGTATATTTAAAAAATGACTTTTTTATAATATTTGAGACTTTTTATAAAAAAAAGATTAACATTATCTGGCAATTCTGATCAGATATGAATTATTGTTTCTCTTATTTAAGTTGCATTTTCTTTCTATTTTGATATTTTATTTTTTAGCCATGTTATAAAAGACTACTTCTCATATAAGGACTAATAGTTCCCAATAAAATTTTATATGTGTATATATGCACTTTTCATATTCAAAATAGTTGTTTGTCCGTTATTAAATTAAGATATTTTTTCTAATCTATTTTTAATAATATAAATCTGCTGCAAAGAAAGTTAAAGGCAGTTTATCTCTAAGCTTTCAGGACAATGCCTCAATAGGGAAAGATCGACAAAGGCATCAGTTCGAGACGATCGCGTCCCACGCCACACCCAAAAATTATATTCCGTTGATTTTCATTATTTTTTTTTTTTTGTTATACTGTTATTATAATCCTAATCGTTTATCGACCCGGTCGATATTCATCCGACCCTTCGATTATTCTTCTTGTTAACTTTCAGTTTACCTGATCAAGGCTATAGTCGCCTCGCATAGATTGACCCAACCCATTTTTAACAATAAGAAATGGCGATATAATTGAATAATTTAACCATGTAGAATGTATATTTATAAAAAACAGAATTAGAACTATTTATATATAGATTTTGCCAACTATGTTCAAAATCTTTGTTCAATGTCTGTTATAAATTTTTATTAAATCTTTCCCTTTTTTCTTTTTTGGCGCAAGTTGTTTGCAAAAATTATCTATCGAGACTTTAATGAGGCTTTTGATATACTATTTCAATTTAAACAGCAAGTAAGAGTCAAATGCAAATGACAATGCGTTGGTTTCAAAAAAAAGAAATAATCTTATACCTACTATTTATAAAATTTTATCTCAATATATTAAACAATTTTTATTACAACACATTTTTTAAAATCTCCAAAAAATTAAAAGTTATTTTGCATCACAGAAATCTAAAGATTATTTGTGTTAATTTTTATATACACTAAATAAACTAGTCTGTAATAGAAAAAAGCTGTATAATAACTACTTATTATTTATATGTATAATAAATTTTTACTTATTTTTGAAATTTTTAATTACTAGATTTTTGTATTTTCGGAAGTCTAGTAATTATTTTTTAATTTTTACAAATTAAAAAGTTATAGAATTTTTTAATTTTTTGAATTTTAAGTAACTTTTGGATAAAAAAAAACAAATCAGGAAGTCTATACTCATATAGGTGATTGCATGGTGTGTTCGTTCGAGCAAAGTATGTATCAGAAATAGTGGTTGTCATACACGATGACTTGTTTAACAACATATGTAATGAGACGAAAAACTGACTTTATATATTTATTATCTTGACTTTGTTAATTACCGTCTTTAATGTTTAATATTGAAATTCAATTTATAATTAAAATATTTGTATTGCGCTGAAGAAGGCTTGAAATGTCAGCCGAAACATTCGCATAAATGTTTATTTCTTATGTATTTATTTTCTCGTTTTAAATGAATTTTATTAATATCATCTGACAACTGCATTTTGTTTAATAGCTCTTATAGCCATTTTTTGTTTACAATTATTAAGTTTAACAGAGCTAATTACTATTTTTATTTTATTAAAAAAAAACAAAATTACTCGATCTTTTAATTTTTAATATTTGCTAACTTTCAAAATTCTTTTGAAAACTAATCTGTAATAGAAAAAAAACTATATATAATAAATATGTTCCTTTTATAATAAATTTGTATATATTTAAAAATTTTTTCAACTATTACATTTTTGTATTTTCGAAAGTCCAATAATTATATTTTTATTTTTGTAAATCAAAAAATTATCGAATTTTTTAATTTTTGGAATGTTAATAATTTGTGAATTAAAAAAGACAAAGTTATTAAATCTTTTTAATATTTAGTAACTTTTTAAATTCTTTGAAAAATTATTCAGGAAGTCGTGTGAATGCATAAGCCGAAAATCTTTTAGATCTAACTGTGTAAATATTGACTTTTTTTGAAGAAATATGAGAAGAAACATTAGATGAATTATATTCAAGCTTCAGGCTGCAGCAATTAACCATTGTAAACCACTAATGGAAACTATTCATTCTGTGCGTTTATGAGTGATTCATCAGCGCACGATTCTTCGTAGAGGAATAAACACACTCGGGGATATAAAATCATCTCAAGAGATAATTTTTTTCATAAAGATTTATATTAGTAATTCACAGTAAGTTTATCTCTCAGATGTGCACTTGTGATGACAAATTTTGCAACTACAAAACTAAATTAATCCCTTTACATTTATATCTTAAGTAAACTAGGTGAAATTAGCAACAACAAGTAATAATAAGTGATACATACTTTTGGGAATTTTGCAATGTTTCCTGGACAATATAAGTATGGATAAAATTACACGAGTGGAAAAATTTTCAGAATTGATTAATACTCCTTTTTTTCATTATACAGAAATGTTAAACATTTGTTGCACGATAAATATTAAAGGGCACTTTCATTGTAATTAATAATGATCAATGATTGTCCAGACCTATAAGAGAATTTTTTTTAATAAAATGTAATATTATAAAATAAACAACTAAATTATTTGTGATACAAAATTTTATCAATGCAACATTTCTTCGAAATAACAGTCTTGTTTTTGACAATCTCTCCTGCTTCGTATAGACTCGTAACCAGTTATGCAAATTGGAGCAATAGATCTTACTGTCCGAGAGAAGAGAGTAGAAAATTTTGATGAGAAATCACATATTTTAGGAATTTATTATCGCTCATGATATCATTTGATCGCTTATTCTTACACTGTTAAGAGGATCCTAAACGTCCTTGAGTTTCAGTCCTGTTTTATCAATAAAATGTGAGGTTAGATAAACTATAAATCTATTTATTGGCTATACGGATTGTTTTTTACTTGAAATTAGAACGCTTCCACATTTGTTAATATTGATATTTTAACTTCTACAGAAAAAATATTTATAAGCGTATTTAGAAGCGCTCTAATTTCAGATAAAAAACAATCCGTATAGCCAATAAATAAATTTATAGTTTACCTAACCTCACATTTTGTTGATAAAACAGGACTGAAACTCAAGGATGTTTAGGATCCCCTTAACAGGAAGTTTTTCTCGCTTTCGAACTGCCGCGAGAAACAATTATTCCAATGGTGAAAATCGCTGGTGTAATAATGCGCAAGGTTGATGCGCGATGCATCGTATTTATTTCCCTTTCCCGTTTGATTCACATGCACGATGGACCCCTCAAAAGATCATCCGTGTGTCGGCATCGAATAAATCCGCGATCAACACTGATCTCTCGGCGAAGATGTTTTTATACCGTCTTCCTATTAGATGAAAGACAAGTCTTTTTATTCCGCCATTATTTAAGGCTCTGCGTACAATGAAGAAAATATTAAGAATATATATATATATATATATATATATATATATAAAAGAGAAATTATTTTATTGTAAAATAAGGAAACAAAATGGAGAAATTATGTTAAAAATGTGAATAATATAGAAAAAAAGAACTATTAATGGAACAATAGTGGAAAATGATATAAGCATAAATAAAAAAAAATTATTTATTAGATAAAATTTATGCATATATTATTATTAATTATATATTTATAAATTATGTGCTTTTTACAAATACGCTAATTTAAAGAAATAGAAATAAAATATTGTCAAGAGAAAATAAAAATATTTTTTAATATTTAAAAAGTATTTTTTATTTTTTTTAATAAACATTACTGCAATACAAATTTTAAAAAATTTAAACAAATATTTCAACTTTAAATAAATGTTGCTCCAGAGTTAAAGGTTTTCTTAAACAAGAGTTAAAGGTTTTTAATTAAAAGTAGAACAATTTTTTTCTAAAAAATTATTTCTGATGTCATTCTTATATAGCGAAAAAAGAGATCTACATCATCTTTCACAAAAGTTGAAAAATCATCTAGATTATATTTTTTTTCTTTAATATAAGTAAAATTCCTATTAATTGAAAAACTAAACTAATATTAAATATTATAAATGATTAGAAATTAAGAATAGAGATTAAATGTAATGCAAAATGAAAAAAAAAAAAAATATATATATATATATATATAAGAATAAAATATAAATATAGGAACTAGTTGTCATACAACCATATAACATAATCAAAAATATTCATATTTTAGCTCATTTAAATAATATCGATACATAATAAAAATGTTGCTCTGAGAATAAAAATTTTCTTATACTGTATATTTATATAACAATGTCTAAATTTGTTTAAATAAATTAAAATATAATATTGTTTTATTATGTTATGATTGTATAATAACTATTCCTATATATATTTATATTTTATTCTTATATTTATATTTTTAATTTTATTCATTTTCATTTTACACTACATTTAATTTCTATTTCTGATTTCCATTCTTAATATTTAATGTATATTTATTCTTATTCCTAATATTTTCTCTATTGTCCGCAAAGCATAAAAAATGTCCCCGCGATACTTTGTATCCGCGTAATCTCAGATCGCGAAATGAATCATCGAAAGACTCGACTTGAATCAAGCGTGTGGACTTTTGCAGATGGAAACTTACATTAATCGGTAACACATGTTCTCTAATATTCACAGAATTCAAGATAAGTTCAAAACTAAGAACTATAAATTTATTCTGACTCAAATTGCGATCACATTGAAAGAGAAGGGGAGCAATATGGTCGCGAATTCATCATGGATAGCATGAATTAAATAGAAGTATAAATATTATGTTTGTTCCTCTTGTCCGAACCAACGAACACACGATGTTTACAAAAGCAAGATATATATACGTATTAAAGTTTCGAGCGTGAATAATCGCATTTCCGTACGTGCAATTCCTTCCACCAATGTTGTCACGTAAGCACGTGCCTGTATAGTTAGTACTTGCCTCGCAAATTTATACAGTTGGATGACGGAAGTCGAAATAACATTGTTCATTGTACAGCTAGGAAATTAACTTCTCTACATGCGACATTCAATGTAACGATCGATTGTGAAATCTGTACAGAAAGATAAGCGATTTCTCTTCGAAAAAACGTATAAAAATAATTTTTTTTAAATAAAAGTTACTCTAGTTAATTACGCGCAAAAAAATATTTTTTTCATTATTTTATTTTTTATTTTATTTTCAACTAAATAAAGTATTTTTTTTTTAAATATCGTTAAAAAACCATGTTTTATACATTAAACTTTAATTATTTTGAAAATCTTATGTGCTAGTAAAATTTGGTTTGCGGCATCGTTTTCAATACTCAAAAATCTATAAGAAACACTTTGGTTTAAAATAATTTTTAGCTAATTAGTGTTATCTTGTTGATGTTATATAATGTTGCCAAAGAGACAATTTCTTCTATTCACATTTAACGATATGTCGGAATCAATAAACGTGAAGAAATTGTCTCGAAAAAAGTGGCAGAATCGATTTCGTCGATTTTGTCGCAATTATCGTCGCTACATTTTTGTCACATTTTTACCACGCTTCGCGTTTCACGAAAATTTGCGCAATTATTAACGCACTTTATTCGGGTATCTATTTTGCATAGTCTTTTGTTCTATATCATAAAGAAAATATCATTTTGTTTTCATTGCATTGGATAATTTTTTGAAAACTTTCTTTTAAAATTATTAAAAAAATTACTTTAAAATTCAAAAATATTGTATGCAAATAGCGTTTTTCTTTATCTCTAAAAATGTCCTCAACGAAACGCGTGTCTTGTAAAAGCGGAATATAGCAATTATTCCGTAGTCTACGCCATGTCTCGTCGCATTGTATCATTCGCATAATAATGCGGAATAGGCATACATTTCTAACGTTAATTTTATGAGGAAAAAGAATAAATGCAGAGCGTGACGCTCCGGTGCAAAGTTCCAAACGTTGGAATAATATAGTGACGTCCTTTCTTTTGCGTTTCCTCGTATATGTAAAACGTGCGTGTTGATTGCGGTTTGCTTCATGAAAACTTCGATGAAATATTACGCGTTTGAGTTAAACTTGAAAAGATATCATATTTTTGCTGCGAAATCAGCACTCATGCGCGATTATATTTATTCAATAACTTTGCAGAACTGATCGCTTACAAATAAATGAAAAGACTTATATATATAGTGAACCTTCTCTCATGTTTTGCACTGAAAAAAGTGTATTTTTCTCATTTTCAGAGTTGTACTATATAGTGTGTTAATTAGTTAAAAATAAAAAAACTTTTAACTCAGCTTAGTTAATTTAAAATGTATTAATTTTTAACTTCAACTAGTTATTTTTGACCTTAAACTTATTAATTAACTTTTTTCCTAAGTTAAATTTTTTTATCTCTGAATACCATTATTCTGTTTTTATAAGTTATAAACGTATTATTTTTAAATTAAAATATTAATTTTTATGTTTATTTGTCATCAATTATAATTATCAAAAAATATATTTCTATATAAAAATCAAAATTTCTTTATTATTTACTATTATAAATTTTAAACAAATTAACAAAGAAAATTCTAATTTAATATAAATGTTTTTAAAAATTACCTTTTGATTTAACTTTAGTTAATTTAATCTTAAACTTAATTTTAATTGAGTTAATGTTTTGTTCATGCAACTTTTAACTTAATTAACTAAATTAATTTTATAAGCAACTGACTTTAACTTAACTTAGTTTTAAAAATTCATTAACTTACCCAACCCTGCTCATTTTATACGAATTTTTCACTTATATTTTAAATATCCTGATTACCCTAATAAAATACCTAAGAAAACCTAAGTTAATATTTAGAAATAACCTAACCTAAATAAAGAACCTTCTATATATATATGTATATAATAGAAGAATCCTTTGAAGATTATATAGTATCGCATATTCCTAATTTACAAAAATAAATGAAATGAGATTTATTCGTACTGCAAACATTATACTGCACTATAAATTGTAATACTATACAGGGTGATTCAGGAGGAAAGGTAAAGATTTTAGTGGGTGATAGTATAGGCAAATGCGAACAAAAAATGTCCTATTAACATGTGTCTTATTTTTATTTTTATTTTTATTTTTATTACATAAAAGAACGTCAAGATGACCTCAGAAGAGCTACACGTAGTACAGTCAAAAGAATTAGAAAGTGTATTGAAGTCGGAGGTGGCATTTTTGAAAATCAACTTTGAACTTAGTCATTTGCGTCTACTTTTGTTTGTGCCTTTGACTTTTTTCTGCTGTGAGTGGTTTATTGTAACCAATAAAAATAAGACACATGTTAATAGGACATTTTTTGTTCGCATTTGCCTATACTATCACCCACTAAAATCTTTACCTTTCCTCCTGAATCATCCTGTATAATTATATACACATTGTTGCACTAATATGACTATACAGAGTATATCACAGTAAGTCACAGTCCCTTTGGAGAATAAATATTGAAATCAAAATAAGTCAAAAATAAAGAATTACGGAGTTATGTTTGAGCCCTAAATTCTGTAGAGCTGTAATCCAAATAATGTAAAATTCTTAAGCGCAAGTTCTATCCTATCACAAACAATAATGGCTGCTTATTTATCTTCTGTAATTTTAACCTTACTGTCTACTTGTAAGTTAATAATTTGTAAGTTAAAGAAAGCTCACCCGAAATTTCTTTATTTTTGACTTATTTTAACTTTGTAAATTTTTTCCAGAGATATGAGACGTGATTTATAATGCACCTAAATATTTTTAATATACCTAGATTTATAATACACCTAAATATTGTTACGTGTTTTTCCATTGGATTTTGAATGGCAAGACATGAAATATTAATTATATCGGAAAATATTGAGAAAAAAAAAGAAAGAAAGATAGTTGAAACAATGATTGCTTCGCACAGTCTTAAAAGTCTAAGATGTACGCATCTGCATCTTTCTCAGGGAATGAAGCGCTGAGAGTTCGCGCGTTCTTTTGTTCACCTTTATACGGTTCGTTGCACATTATCGGCGCTACGCGAAAAGAGAAGCCGGTGGTACGTATGTATTTATACATTATAGCAATATATTATGTATACTTAATCTCCGCGACGACGACACAAGAACAGACGGCGATCGGTGCTGACCATGGATGAGTTCACTGATCCCATCGTCTTCGAAGTATACGCTCTTTCATCGTATCGTAGCTTTCAGATGCGAAATATATACTCGCTTGTGTTGAAAAAAAATGAGAAAGAAAGAAGAGAGAGAGAGGATGGGGGTCGAGAAGAAGGCAACTCTTGAAATCTTTCTTATACCCGAGGGAGAGAACATGGCCATGATGTGAAAGCAAAAGAGGAGCATTTATGTTACATCCCAGTCCATTTCGTGCACTGTTGAATGTCAATGATTTTGTGCATGTCAATGATTTTGAGACGATTCTCAAAAGTAAAATTAACCAATCACTACTTTAGCACTCGTCTCTGCGTGAAAAAATTCAATTCTTTATTAAACGCATATGTATGTATTTCAACAAGTTTGGACAACATCATCAGCTAAACGATATATGGATTTTAGAACTTTAGTGTGATTATTTTCATCCTCATTATTTTTTTTATTTTATACAGAGAGGAGCAAATGTTTCGGAACGGTAAAATATCTCAGAAAATACTGATTTTATAAAAAAATTTCAAACAAAAGAAGTATGACTTAAAAAAACTATTAGGTAATGATATCTATTTGACCTTAAGATGACCTTGAAAGCCCGGTAAAGGTCAACATTAAAAATGTTAAATAAAACCCCCTATTTTTTATTACATATTCTTGTAGCTGATGTCGAGACCTTTCCAAAACACTATAATAAAATATTTTTTCATTAAGTATTTTTTGAGTTATAAAGGTTTGAATTTAACAATTTTTTTACCTAAAATATAAAATATTTAGTTTTCGGTAATCATACCTTAATATTTTTATGCATGGAATAATGAGACCAATCGATTGGTGTAAAGAAAACATAATTGCTTTTGAAAAAATATATGTTGCAAATTACATACATTCTTTTTAAAGCAACTTTAGTGAGAATATTTTCATTCTCATCATTATTTTTTTATTCTATATATGTTGCCAAACAAAACAACAAATTTACATTTAATTGAATAAATTGATGTTTTACGATGTTATATATCAATGCATCGATGAGAGCGAGTGAATATCGTTACAAACGTTCATCTATCTCGTCTTTGAGGCAAATAACTTCGATCAGTCAGGGTCACCAAAGAGGTATATTAATTGCAGACATCTCTCATCGATAAGTCGCTCTTCGGCTATGAGAAAAATGCATTCGAGTGCATTCGCTTGCTTCTGTTTGCGATAGACTACGCGATGAGGACTACACCTCCTCCCGTGCGGGTTTCCGAGGACAAAAAGGACCTTGAAAAATTCTATAACTAGAAAGAGACACCGACATTCCCACAGGAGTCATCCTATTATATTTAAATTAGATGAATATAACATATCCCATCCCTCTCTCTTTCTCTTTCCTCCTTCTTTCTCTCTCTTCGGTCTGCGTGGGAGTTTATACACATACAGGGTGTTCGAAATGTTGCAAGACATGGAATAATTCTAAAATGTTTTATTTAAAAAAAAAAAAAATCAGAAATTATAAAATTTAAAAAAATCTATTTTTATTGGTCTTATCATTTTGACCTTAGGTAATACTGCTAAAATCAGGATTTAAAATTTTTTGTGGCGCTATATTTTTTTACATAAATCGATTCCTGAATAATATTCAACAAAAAATTATAAGAGTAGGATGACCAAAAAGTGAATAATTTATGAGACATTTTATACTTTAATTTGACATAATCTTATACATAATAAACTATGAAACATTTCGTAAAAAAT